>NC_134693.1:581046-881046 GCF_050947455.1 Rhinoderma darwinii | reverse complement strand
CAATGCCCTGTAGGGACTTATAATACATATTGGAGAGCCCATCTGGACCAGGGGATTTATCATTAGGTAGTTGCTGGATTGCAGTAGAAATTTCTGCCTCCAGTATTGGGGAATTTAGGCTAGATAATTGTCCCTCCGAGAGTGCAGGTAAGGTCAGGTTTCGAAGAAAATTCTGAATGTCCACCTCAGATGGATGAGGAGAGAAGGAGTCCATATTTAAGTGTTAGAGTGATGAGTAAAAGTTCTTAAATTGATTGGCTATGTCTCTAGGGTGTGTTTGTTTTATAAGTTTATGATTGTTGATTTGTTTTTATTTGTCTTTTTTTTTTGCTCCAGCTCAGGCTGGAGCTGAATATGCATAATTGTAACACTGCTAGTATATACCTGAGCATAAACGTTGTCATGTGAAAAAAACAATAAAAAAACGAATGAACGTAAAGTAACTGAGACTTCATGAGATCACATCCAAGTTAATTACACTAGACTACAAATCCCATCATCCTCTTTAGACAAGAATAAATATTGGGATGCACTCCTCGATTTGTTGGTGTGGTGCTAGTAGGGTAGGGACGAAAATCCCACGATATAAGGAAAGACAACCCCAACACACACAAAAAAGCACAAAGGAAATCAAGATGCAAATTATATCTAAGTTTTATTGCAACCGCAACAAAAATTGGTAGTATTTTTAATAGTACGCGACTTAATAGGACGTTTCGGCCGAACCTCTGCCTTTGTCACTGTCGCTTATGTTGAGTGTCACTAAGTATGGGATGTCCGCTGGATCTGCCCTGTGTGTCCACAATCAAGTCCACGGATCAAGTCACGTACTATTAAAAATACTACCAATTTTTGTTGCGGTTGCAATAAAACTTTGATATAATTTGCATCTTGATTTCCTTTGTGCTTTTTTGTGTGTGCTGGGGTTGTCTTCCTCCTTTCCTCTTCAGACATACATGACCCATGGCCTTCACACAGCATCCTCCTCTTCATTAGATGCCTCCTCCTTGCTCCTTCTATCTTGTGTGTGTCTCCAGTCTTCTATGTCGTCTTCATGTTTTCTGAGGTGACCTCCTCTCCTTGGTTATTGTCTTCATTGAGCTGAGTCTTCTCATATCATTAAGCCTTAAGGTCCTATTACATAGTCCGACGTGAGGAGACCGCTCGTTGATCGGCGCTTGTTTTCTCCATTCACAAGGATCTAGTGTGGGGATGATCGCTCCTTACTATGATCGCTCCTTACTATGATCGCTCCTTACTATGATCGCTCGTTACTATGATCGCTCGTTACTACGATCGCTCGATCCCTTACATTTCTATCATGTCGGCAGCGCATTATTTACACACCAAGAGGTCCTGACAACAACGATAAAAGTTTCTGCATTTAAATCGATTCAATGAGCTCGTTGTTTACACTGGGTAATTATGGGGAATGAGCCTTCTGTAAGCGCTCGTTTGCCTGATAATTGACCCGCTTAGAAGGGCCTTTGGTGCGGTCCCAGCTCTATAGTCCTCAATTGTACGACACATGGGGTGTTGGCGTCTTAGTACAAGGATAATTATGACCCTGTCCATCTTTCCCTTTCAGCTATGAAACCAGTAACCCAATATATGGACTCACATTAAACCCCCATAATAAAGCCAAGGCGGCCGCAGGCTCCTCCGGGGGGGAAGGGGCGTTGATTGGCAGTGGAGGTTCCATTCTTGGCATTGGAAGTGACCTTGGTGGCAGCGTCCGTCTCCCGGCCAGCTTCTGTGGGATCGCTGGATTTAAGCCAACTCCAAATAGACTAAGGTGAGAACCATTCATGTACACAGTATACAGGAAATATACACATACAGTATACAGGAAATATACAGGAAATATACACATACAGTATACAGGAAATATACAGGAAATATACACATACAGTATACAGGAAATATACACATGCAGTATACAGGAAATATACACATACAGTATACAGGAAATATACACATACAGTATACAGGAAATATACAGGAAATATACACATACAGGAAATATACACATACAGTATACAGGAAATATACACATACAATATACACATACAGTATACAGGAAATATACACATACAGTATACAGGAAATATACAGGAAATATACACATACAGTATACAGGAAATATACAGGAAATATACACATACAGTATACAGGAAATATACAGGAAATATACACATACAGTATACAGGAAATATACACATACAGTATACAGGAAATATACACATACAATATACAGGAAATATACACATACAGTATACAGGAAATATACACATACAGTATACAGGAAATATACACATACAGTATACAGGAAATATACACATACAATATACAGGAAATATACAGGAAATATACACATACAGTATACAGGAAATATACAGGAAATATACACATGCAGTATACAGGAAATATACACATGCAGTATACAGGAAATATACACATGCAGTATACAGGAAATATACACATACAGTATACAGGAAATATACAGGAAATATACACATACAGTATACAGGAAATATACACATACAGTATACAGGAAATATACACATACAGTATACAGGAAATATACACATACAATATACAGGAAATATACACATACAGTATACAGGAAATATACACATACAGTATACAGGAAATATACAGGAAATATACACATGCAGTATACAGGAAATATACACATACAGTATACAGGAAATATACAGGAAATATACACATACAGTATACAGGAAATATACACATACAGTATACAGGAAATATACACATACAGTATACAGGAAATATACACATACAGTATACAGGAAATATACACATACAATATACAGGAAATATACACATACAGTATACAGAAAATATACAGGAAATATACACATACAGTATACAGGAAATATACACATACAGTATACAGGAAATATACACATACAGTATACAGGAAATATACACATACAGTATACAGGAAATATACACATACAGTATACAGGAAATATACACATACAGTATACAGGAAATATACACATACAGTATACAGGAAATATACACATACAGTATAAAGGAAATATACACATACAGTATACAGGAAATATACAGGAAATATACACATACAGTATACAGGCAATATACAGGAAATATACACATACAGTATACAGGAAATATACAGGAAATATACACATACAGTATACAGGAAATATACAGGAAATATACACATACAGTATACAGGAAATATACACATACAGTATACAGGAAATATATAGGAATTATACACATACAGTATACAGGAAATATACAGGAAATATACACATACAGTATACAGGAAATATATGGGAAATATACACATACAGTATACAGGAAATATACACATACAGTATACAGGAAATATACAGGAAATATACACATACAGTATACAGGAAATATACACATACAGTATAAAGGAAATATACACATACAGTATACAGGAAATATACAGGAAATATACACATACAGTATACAGGAAATATACAGGAAATATACACATACAATATACAGGAAATATACAGGAAATATACACATACAGTATACAGGAAATATATGGGAAATATACACATACAGTATACAGGAAATATATGGGAAATATACACATACAGTATACAGGAAATATATGGGAAATATACACATACAGTATACAGGAAATATACACATACAGTATACAGGAAATATATAGGAAATATACACATACAGTATACAGGAAATATACACATACAGTATACAGGAAATATAAAAATACAGTATACAGGAAATATATAGGAAATATACACATACAGTATACAGGAAATATACACATACAATATACAGGAAATATACAGGAAATATACACATACAGTATACAGGAAATATACAGGAAATATACACATACAGTATACAGGAAATATACACATACAGTATACAGGAAATATACACATACAGTATACAGGAAATATACACATACAGTATACAGGAAATACACACATACAGTATACAGGAAATATACACATACAGTATACAGGAAATATACACATACACTATACAGGAAATATACACATACAGTATACAGGAAATATACACATACAGTATACAGGAAATATACAGGAAATATACACATACAGTATACAGGAAATATACACATACAGTATACAGGAAATCTATAGGAAATATACACATACAGTATACAGGAAATATACACATACAGTATACAGGAAATATACACATACAGTATACAGGAAATATATAGGAAATATACAGGAAATATACACATACAGTATACAGGAAATATACACATACACTATACAGGAAATATACACATACAGTATACAGGAAATATACAGGAAATATACACATACAGTATACAGGAAATATACAGGAAATATACACATACAGTATACAGGAAATATACACATACAGTATACAGGAAATATCTAGGAAATATACACATACAGTATACAGGAAATATACACATACAGTATACAGGAAATATACACATACAGTATACAGGAAATATATAGGAAATATACACATACAGTATACAGGAAATAAACACATACAATATACAGGAAATATACAGGAAATATACACATACAGTATACAGGAAATATACAGGAAATATACACATACAGTATACAGGAAATACACAGGAAATACACACATACAGTATACAGGAAATATACACATACACTATACAGGAAATATACACATACAGTATACAGGAAATATACACATACATTATACAGGAAATATACAGGAAATATACACATACAGTATACAGGAAATATACACATACAGTATACAGGAAATATACAGGAAATATACACATACAGTATACAGGAAATATACAGGAAATATACACATACAGTATACAGGATATATACAGGAAATATACACATACAGTATACAGGAAATATATGGGAAATATACACATACATTATACAGGAAATATACACATACAGTATACAGGAAATATACACATACAGTATAAAGGAAATATACACATACAGTATACAGGAAATATACAGGAAATATACACATACAGTATACAGAAAATATACAGGAAATATACACATACAGTATACAGAAAATATACAGGAAATATACACATACAGTATACAGGAAATATATAGGAAATATACACATACAGTATACAGGAAATATATGGGAAATATACACATACAGTATACAGGAAATATATGGGAAATATACACATACAGTATACAGGAAATATACACATACAGTATACAGGAAATATATAGGAAATATACACATACAGTATACAGGAAATATACACATACAGTATACAGGAAATATAAAAATACAGTATACAGGAAATATACAGGAAATATACACATACAGTATACAGGAAATATACACATACAGTATACAGGAAATATACAGGAAATACACACATACAGTATACAGGAAATATACAGGAAATATACACATACAGTATACAGGAAATATACACATACACTATACAGGAAATATACACGTACAGTATACAGGAAATATACAGGAAATATACACATACAGTATACAGGAAATATACAGGAAATATACACATACAGTATACAGGAAATATACACATACAGTATACTGGAAATATATAGGAAATATACACATACAGTATACAGGAAATATACACATACAGTATACAGGAAATATACACATACAGTATACAGGAAATATATAGGAAATATACAGGAAATATACACATACACTATACAGGAAATATACACATACAGTATACAGGAAATATACAGGAAATATACACATACAGTATACAGGAAATATACACATACAGTATACAGGAAACATACACATACAGTATACAGGAAATATATAGGAAATATACACATACAGTATACAGGAAATATACACATACAGTATACAGGAAATATACACATACAGTATACAGGAAATATATAGGAAATATACACATACAGTATACAGGAAATATACACATACAATATACAGGAAATATACAGGAAATGTACACATACAGTATACAGGAAATATACAGGAAATATACACATACAGTATACAGGAAATATACAGGAAATACACACATACAGTATACAGGAAATATACACATACAGTATACAGGAAATATACACATACAGTATACAGGAAATATACACATACAGTATACAGGAAATATACAGGAAATATACACATACAGTATACAGGAAATATACAGGAAATATACACATACAGTATACAGGATATATACAGGAAATATACACATACAGTATACAGGAAATATACAGGAAATATACACATACAGTATACAGGAAATATATAGGAAATATACACATACAGTATACAGGAAATATACACATACAATATACAGGAAATATACACATACAGTATACCGGAAATATACAGGAAATATACACATACATTATACAAGAAATATATAGGAAATATACACATACAGTATACAGGAAATATACACATACAGTATACAGGAAATATACAGGAAATAAACACATACAGTATACAGGAAATATACAGGAAATATACACATACATTATACAGGAAATATATAGGAAATATACACATACAGTATACAGGAAATATATAGGAAATATACACATACAGTATACAGGAAATATACAGGAAATATACACATACAGTATACAGGAAATATATAGGAAATATACACATACAGTATACAGGAAATATATAGGAAATATACACATACAGTATACAGGAAATATACAGGAAATATACACATACAGTATACAGGAAATATATAGGAAGTATACACATACAGTATACAGGAAATATACAGGAAATATACACATACAGTATACAAGAAATATACAGGAAATATACACATACAGTATACAGGAAATATACAGGATATATACACATACAGTATACAGGAAATTTACAGGAAATATACACATACAGTATACAGGAAATATACAGGAAATATACACATACAATATACAGGAAATATACAGGAAATATACACATACAGTATACAAGAAATATATAGGAAATATACACATACAGTATACAGGAAATATACACATACAGTATACAGGAAATATACACATACAGTATACAGGAAATATACACATACAGTATACAGGAAATATACAGGAAATATACACATACAGTATACAGGAAATATACACATACAGTATACAGGAACTATACAGGAAATATACACATACAGTATACAGGAAATATACACATACAATATACAAAAAATATATAGGAAATATACACACACAGTATACAAGAAATATACAGGAAATATACACATACAGTATACAAGAAATATACAGGAAATATACACATACAGTATACAGGAAATATACAGGAAATATACACATACAGTATACAGGAAATATACACATACAGTATACAGGAAATATACAGGAAATATACACATACAGTATCCAGGAAATATACAGGAAATATACACATACAGTATACAGGAAATATACACATACAGTATACAGGAAATATACACATACAGTATACAGGAAATATACACATACAGTATACACTTATATATATAGAAAATACACACACATATACATACCTAAACACATACAGTATACACTCATATATACACATACAATATACACATATATATACACATACAGTATACACTCATACACACATACAGTATACACTCATATATACAAATATTATACACACATATATGCACATACATTATACACACATATACACACATACATTATACAATTATACACACACATACATTACACACACACACACACACACACACACACACACATATACATACATTATATACTCACATATACACACATACAGTATACACACGTATACACATACATTATACACATACATATAGTATACACACATATACACACATACAGTATACACACATATACACACATACAGTATACACACATATATACACACACACACACACACACACACACATACATTATATACACACATATATACACATACATTATACACACATATATACACACACATACATTATACACGCATTATACACACATATACACATACATTATACACACATATACACATACATTATACACACACATATATATACACATACATTATACACACATACATTATACACACACATACATTACACACATACATTATACACACATATACACATACATTATACACACATATACACATACGTTATACACACATATACACATACGTTATACACACATATACACACATATACACATACATTATACACACATACATTATACACACATATACACATACATTATACACACACATTATACACACACATTATATACACGCACATTATACACACACACACACACACACACATATATATACACATACATTATATACACATACATTATACACATACATTATACACACACACATATACACATACAGTACATTACACACACACACACACACACACACACACACACACACACACACACACACACATACATTATACACACACACACACATATATACACACATACATTATACACACATATATACACATACATTATACACACACATATATACACATACATTATACACACACACACACACACGCACACACACACATATACACATACATTATACACACACATATATACATATACATTATACACACACATATATACACATACATTATATACACATACATTATACACACACATACAGTATACACACACATATATACACATACATTATACACACACACATATACACATACATTACACACACATACATTATACACACATATACACATATATTATACACACACACACATATATACACATACATTATACACACACATATAAACAAACATAAATACAGAAATTGGAGAGGGCAGTTGGTGAGAATTTCGCCTCGTTCACTAATTTGCTTGTCTCTATATAAATCTGCTGCCGGTTTTTCGTTATTCGCTATAAGCAACTAGATATTTGTGCCTCCGATAATAAATGAGTGTAAAATTGCATTCTCAGCCGACCACGGCCACTTTCCTCTCCTGTTTGTTTGTTTTTGGAGTGATAAGTTGATAAATTTTCGAAATCTTAGATCACAATTGGCGCCTTTTTAGATGCAACTTTTTCTCCTGAGCAATTTTCACCAAAATCAGATGTAAACGGGGTAATAAATGTGGCCAATGTTGTTGTAGGGGGGGGGGGGTTCTCAGCTGGACGCCCTGGATCTTGAAGTTTGTGTGGCCCGGGCTGAGGAGGGTTAGTGATTGGATGTGGCGGCTGCGCTCCTTCTTATCCACTTCTCTTCATTTTGCAGCATGTTCGGAGTCCGTCCCTGTATTGATGGGATGTTTTCAGGTAACGTACATTGTGGGATGAATATCTGGCAGTGACGGCTCAGGGGACGTATACGTCAGTGTGAATTGTGACCTCAGTCAGGGGTTTCTGTTATTTAAGCAGTCCGCAATAAGTGAATTCAATAACTATAGGAGAGCGGTCAGACAGATCCACCGCACCTGAAGAACAGAGTCATCCACAGTTAATTGTACGTAACATTAATGATCTAGATCCAGTTCACACAGGTCAGTGACAGCCACAATATCGTCATACGGTGCAAGACGTGTCAATGATGAGCTGCGATACTGGACCCTGCCGATCACTGCTGACGTTTTCTCTAGAAATAAGGATGGGGTGACATGGGCTGTTGTATCCCAGCTTCCGGGTGTGAGGGGAGCAGGAGGTGTCAGTGACCATAGGGGGCGACATGTGACACGTGTCTATTACGTGGCGGGGGAATGAGTTGCACATTTTTTGTGTCTCTGATTTCAGTGGCATTTTGCATCGGGCCAATGGCGAGAGACGTGGACAGTCTGGTGCTGACCATGAAGGCTTTATGGTGCGACGAGATGTTTCATCTTGACCCAAGTGTTCCTCCAATTTATTTCAATGAGAAGGTAGTGAGATAAAATGATGTTCTATATGAAAGGGGTCCATGGGGAGGATGAGGAGAGGTGGGGGCGGGGACCCCGAGGATACAATGATGGGGCTTCCTGGACTAGATGGGGATCATTTATTGATGTAATAACGTTACTTTGACCTGTCTTTAGTATTTCCTAAACCTCCCCTGCCCTGTGTTCTGCAGACATTCTCCTCCGTCACACCTCTCCGCATTGGATACTATCAGGAGGACGGCTTTTTTCAGCCTAATCCCAGTATGAGACGAGTTCTCCTAGAGACCAAGCAGCTTCTGGAGGAGGCCGGGCACCAGGTGAGGAGGACATGGGTCATTCATGTTACAGGTTTATGTATATGGGGTTACAACACCCACATCAGACACAACATACCCGAATCAGAACTATTCACTGCTACAACACTGCTATGGTCACCACTGGGGCTGACATTGCTATGAGACTACTATGGTCATCACTGGGGCAGACATTGCTATGAGATTACTATGGTCATCACTGGGGCAGACATTGCTATGAGACTACTATGGTCATCACTGGGACAGACATTGCTGTGAGACTACTATGGTCATTACTGGGACAGACATTGCTATGAGACTACTATGGTCATCACTCGAGCAAACATTGCTATGACACTACTATGGTCATCACTGGAGCAGACACTACTATGGTCATCACGCGCAGACATTGCTGTGAGACTACTATGGTAATCACTGGGGCAGACATTGCTTTAAAACTACTATGGTCATCACTGGAGCAGACATTGCTATGAGACTACTATGATCATCACTAGGGAAGACATTGCTATGAGACTACTATGGTCCTCACTACAGCAGACATTGCTATGAGACTACTATGGTCATCACTGTACAGACATTGCTATGAGACTACTATGGTCATCACTGGAGCAGACACTACTATGAGACTACTATGGTCATCACTGGGGCAGACATTGCTATAAGACTACTATGGTCATCACTGGGGCAGACATTACTATGACACTACTATGGTCATGACTGTACAGACATTGCTATCAGACTACTATGGTCATCACTGGAGCAGACACTACTATGAGAATACTATGGTCATCACTGGGGCAGTCATTGCTATAATCAATATATAGACTCCAAACAGAGTTGTAACAAGGGCTGGGAGCTGTTTGAACCAAAACTGTCCCCCCATATCATCTAGGCGGCTCCATGATAATCCATATACCACAAAGAGACAAACAAGAGCCTTTAACACCAATATATATATATATAAAAGTTTTAATCTTTATTACACAAACACAATAAATAATTAAAATGACATAAAGAGACGACTCTAGTATAATCGGAGACCGCACCAAATATTGTTACTACCTATCATCTAGGGGTAGTTATATGAATAATTAGATACACATCTACTTCAATTTCATCATAACAGTAGTACACCATTTCTCAGAGAAATAAGAGAAAAAAGTAATATCTCCATAGATAGGAGGTTATAAGCAGGAAAAGCTGCAATACATATCATAGAAAGTAGTGATTAATTGAAAACATGACTGCTAGGTCACAAAGCTTACCCATAGGTAGAATCAGGTAAGTATGGAGGGGTGGTGTCCGCTCCGCTACATAGACCCCATACATTGCTATAAGACTACTATGGTCATCACTGGGCAGACATTACTATGACACTACTATTGTTATCACTGGACCAGACACTACTATGGTCATCACTGGAGCAGAGACTTGTATTACAATACTATGGTCATTACTGGAGCAGACACTGGTATGACACTACTATGGTCATCACTGGAGCAGACACTGGTATGACACTACTATGGTCATCACTGGAGCAGAGACTGGTATGAAAGTACTATGGCCATCACTGGAGCAGACACTACTATGGTCATCACTGGAGCAGACACTGGTATGACACTACTATGGTCATCACTGGAACAGACACTGGTATGACACTACTATGGTCATCACTGGAGCAGACAATGCTGTGACACTACTATGGTCATCACTGGAGCAGACACTACTATGGTAATCACTGGAGCAGACACTGCTGTGACACTACTATGGTCATCACTGGAACAGACACTGGTATGACACTACTATGGTCATCACTCGAGCAGACATTGATGTGACACTACTATGGTCATCACTGGAGCAGACACTACTATGGTCATCACTGGAGCAGACACTGGTATGACACTACTATGGTCATCACTGGAACAGACACTGGTATGACACTACTATAATCATCACTGGAGCAGACATTGCTATGACACTACTATGGTCATCACTGGAACAGACACTGGTATGACACTACTATAATCATCACTGGAGCAGACATTGCTATGACACTACTATGGTCATCACTGGAGCAGACACTGGTATGACACTACTATGGTTATCACTGGAGCAGACACTACTATGGTCATCACTGGAGAAGACACTGGTATGACACTACTATGGTCATCACTGGAGCAGACACTGCTGTGACACTACTATGGTCATCACTGGAGCAGACACTGCTTTGGTCATCACTGGCGCAGACACTGGTATGACACTACTATGGTCATCACAGAAATAGACATTGCTGTGACACTACTATGGTCATCAGTGGAGCAGACACTACTATGGTCATCGAAAAACCTACAAAAACCTCAAACCAAAACAATGGCATGAAAAGGGGTCCCTTAATACAAGTAGACAACCAAAAGCGAACACAAAAGGGACATAGCCCTAAGAATGATAATAAACTATATAATATAGAAAAGTAAACAATCTTTATTAGAAATGATACAACAGATATCATGGAATATAAAAACTAATGGACCAAATATAGAGATACAAACAGTGAGGTCAGATGTAAAAGACCATGAACATGCAGAGTCAGCCAACCTTGGGAAGTCAAAAACCACTCAAATAACCCACAGGGAAATGAGTGTGCACATAGAATAACAGTGCCCAGATAGATAGAGAGATATATCCTATCTATGCATATGATAAATAGAAGTGAGCTATAGACAATCCTAACACAGTACCTGGGCAGAAAAAGTAAGGCAGGGTACAGCTATGATAGTACATATAAGGACAAAGCTAAATGTCATGTAGAAATCTAATGCCGACACATACCCTGAGACATGATGGGGAGCGGAACAGACGACCCAGAAGGAAGGATGAAAGAACGCCTCGACGCACGTTTCGCCAAGCAGACCGGCTTCGTCAGGAGGCTAGGTGACCTAAAACTAAGGGGGCTTATATGGAGATAGGCTATGGTTAGCCTCAGCTGTGACGGGCGCAAATCGGCGCTAGATACGCCCACCGAACGACACTCACATCCCGGGACGCGCCGCACGTCAGATGACCAGGCGTCGCATGATGACCTCATCTGAGAGTCACCATGGCAACGTCAGACGCTAGGCGGCACTCCCGGGTGTGGGTCGCACAGCGCATGCGCAACCAGCGTCTGTGCACATACCACGGCTAAGGAAACCAAAGTAACAATATAATCGGATATATGATTGTATGCGCTGGATATTTTTAGTGTATGACATATATTAATTCTTATGTACCTTTTTTATGTACCTCTTTCGAATCCTTGGCCAGTCTTACCCTTTTTGGGTCATTTATTATATTAGCCCCACTCTTGTCATTCATTTACCTGTCCCGTCCTTGTTACTTTGGTTTCCTTAGCCGTGGTATGTGCACAGACGCTGGTTGCGCATGCGCTGTGCGACCCACACCCGGGAGTGCCGCCTAGCGTCTGACGTTGCCATGGTGACTCTCAGATGAGGTCATCATGCGACGCCTGGTCATCTGACGTGCGGCGCGTCCCGGGATGTGAGTGTCGTTCGGTGGGCGTATCTAGCGCCGATTTGCGCCCGTCACAGCTGAGGCTAACCATAGCCTATCTCCATATAAGCCCCCTTAGTTTTAGGTCACCTAGCCTCCTGACGAAGCCGGTCTGCTTGGCGAAACGCGCGTCGAGGCGTTCTTTCATCCTTCCTTCTGGGTCGTCTGTTCCGCTCCCCATCATGTCTCAGGGTATGTGTCGGCATTAGATTTCTACATGACATTTAGCTTTGTCCTTATATGTACTATCATAGCTGTACCCTGCCTTACTTTTTCTGCCCAGGTACTGTGTTAGGATTGTCTATAGCTCACTTCTATTTATCATATGCATAGATAGGATATATCTCTCTATCTATCTGGGCACTGTTATTCTATGTGCACACTCATTTCCCTGTGGGTTATTTGAGTGGTTTTTGACTTCCCAAGGTTGGCTGACTCTGCATGTTCATGAACTAGAAGGAGATAGAAAAAACACAAAGCGCACAATAGTGCATGACACTGTGGTAAGCAGCGTGTGAACAAAGACTGAAAATGGCTCACCTGGTGCAGTTATGCTGGGAGCATAACATCCAGTATAACAAATTCCAAAAAACGATAGCCTCCACGATGTGGGCAGCTTCACAATGCAGGTGTCAGGATCAGATTTGCAGCATAGGACCCGATTTGAGAACTTAGACTATGAAGTCTCAATAAGGAAATGAAGGAATAAAAGCAAAAAAACGGGTGTCTTCCATGCGCTACTGATCGAGGTAGTCATCCATATCATCCAATATGTGAAAAGTCGGAGATTAGTCCGTGGAAAAAGGATTTATTGAATATAACACGACTGTTTGACAATGAACAGTTTCAAAACCGGACCGGTTTCTTCCTCAGGTAACAATACAGATACGTAACAGGGTGGAGTGTCGGTTAAATAACCGATTAAAAGGTCAAGTGAGGACAAGAACTACCGGGTCGGGTACATAAATTAAACAGAGTTGCATATCGAATAATACATATGATTACAAAACAATTTAAAATAAGTAAAACGATTAAAAGTGTGAGTTTGTGTAATGGTTAAAAACATAGTTACTTTTCATATTTTATAAAAGGGAAATATCTGATCATTATATAAAAACACTAAACAAAATAAAATCTATATGCACATATATATATAAATGTCATATACACATGTATTTTATCGGACAAATACCACTGTATAAAAACTTTGATAATCAAAAGGTCTTAGTTTAAAAAGGAAATTTGTTTAAGTGGGGGGATAAATTTAAAAAGAATTTATTTCATAGTATTCTTAACCCTTAAAGTGATTACCGTAAAGGATATTTTAGCATATGAATGGAGTATCATTCTCTTTATAGTTGTTTCTAAAGTCCTTTTTTATATATATGTTTATTTCTATTTTTATATTTAACCATAAAGATTCATAAGTTTTAAGCCATAATATTTTTTCTGCGGATTCTGTATGTATACAAAATTCATGTTTCCTTATTGCTCTATAGTTATGTCATTTCCATAGAAAAGTACTGATTTTTTATTTAATATTTTTTATTTTTTACTGGACATTAATGTTCTTTTTTTTAAAAAACAGAGTCATAGTTTTTATTATTTAGAAAAATTCTGTGTCTATACATTTTTTTCTTTTTTTTATATAGGTATGGTCTTTGCCGATTCCTATATAGTGATATATATAGTCACCTATAACGAAAATCTTAGTGTTCTTTGTGTCATTGAACTGATCAGAAATCTTTTTAAATTTATCCCCCCACTTAAACAAATTTCCTTTTTAAACTAAGACCTTTTGATTATCAAAGTTTTTATACAGTGGTATTTGTCCGATAAAATACATGTGTATATGACATTTATATATATATGTGCATATAGATTTTATTTTGTTTAGTGTTTTTATATAATGATCAGATATTTCCCTTTTATAAAATATGAAAAGTAACTATGTTTTTAACCATTACACAAACTCACACTTTTAATCGTTTTACTTATTTTAAATTGTTTTGTAATCATATGTATTATTCGATATGCAACTCTGTTTAATCTATGTACCCGACCCGGTAGTTCTTGTCCTCACTTGACCTTTTAATCGGTTATTTAACCGACACTCCACCCTGTTACGTATCTGTATTGTTACCTGAGGAAGAAACCGGTCCGGTTTTGAAACTGTTCATTGTCAAACAGTCGTGTTATATTCAATAAATCCTTTTTCCACGGACTAATCTCCGACTTTTCACATATTGGATGATATGGATGACTACCTCGATCAGTAGCGCATGGAAGACACCCGTTTTTTTGCTTTTATTCCTTCATCTGCATGTTCATGGTCTTTTACATCTGACCTCACTGTTTGTATCTCTATATTTGGTCCATTAGTTTTTATATTCCATGATATCTGTTGTATCATTTCTAATAAAGATTGTTTACTTTTCTATATTATATAGTTTATTATCATTCTTAGGGCTATGTCCCTTTTGTGTTCGCTTTTGGTTGTCTACTACTATGGTCATCACTGGAGCAGACACTTGTATGTTCATCACTGGAGCAGACACTGGTATGACACTACTATAATCATCACTGGAGCAGACATTGCTATGACACTACTATGGTCATCACTGGAGCAGACACTGGTATGACACTACTATGGTCATCACTGGAGCAGACACTTCTATGTTCATCACTGGTACAGACACTGGTATGACACTACTATAATCATCACTGGAGCAGACATTGCTATGACACTACTATGGTCATCACTGGAGCAGACACTGGTATGACACTACTATGGTTATCACTGGAGCAGACACTACTATGGTCATCACTGGAGAAGACACTGGTATGACACTACTATGGTCATCACTGGAGCAGACACTTCTATGTTCATCACTGGAACAGACACTGGTATGACACTACTATAATCATCACTGGAGCAGACATTGCTATGACACTACTATGGTCATCACTGGAGCAGACACTAGTATGACACTACTATGGTCACCAGTGGAGCAGACACTACTATGGTTATAACTGGAGCAGACACTGGTAAGACACTACTATGGTCATCACTGGATCAGGCACTGGTATGACACTACTATGCTCATCACTGGAGCAGACACTTGTATGACACTACTATGGTCATCCCTGGAGCAGACACTGCTATGACACTACTATGGTCATCACTGGAGCAGACACTGGTATGACACTACTATGGTCATCTATGGTTGTGTTCAGATAGCACCGGTATCTTTGGGTGCTCGAGGTAGGGTCCCAACCCGGATGTAGGTTAAGAATTGTAGTCGGCACACCTTGCTTGTGTTTCAAAAATTATATTTATTAGATTCTCAGGATAAATGCCAGAGGCTATATGTGCGACGTCAACGTTTCGGTCGTGAAGAGCGGTAAGCCGCCGAATACGATTCATAGCAGCGCTACAACGCAATATAGATTCATATCAATCCAGTCCACAGTACGGCTCAGTGCCCGACGAAGGTCTTACGACCGAAACGTTGACGTCGCACATATAGCCTCTGGCATTTATCCTGAGAATCTAACTACTATGGTCATCACTGGACCAGACACTACTAGGTGATCACTGGAGCAGACACTTGTATGACACTACTACGGTCATCACTGGAGCAGACACTACTATGGTCTTCACTGGCGCAGACACTACTATGGTCATCACTGGAGCAGACACTGGTATGACACTACTATGGTCATCACTGGAGCAGACATTGCTGTGATACTACTTTGGTCATCACTGGAGCAGACATTGCTATGAGACTACTATGGTCATCACTAGAGCAGACTCTTGTATGAGACTATTATGGTCATCACTGGATCAGACACTGCTGTGACACTACTATGGTCATCACTGGAGTAGACACTGGTATGACACTACTATGGTCATCACTGGAGCAGACATTGCTGTGACACTACTATGGTCATCACTGGAGCAGACAATGCTGTGACAATACTATGGTCATCACTGGAGCAGACACTGCTGTGACACTACTATGTTCATTACTGGAGAAGACACTACTATGGTCATCACTGGAGCAGACACTTCTATGGTCATCACTGGAGCAGACACTACTATGGTCATCACTGGAGCAGACACTTCTATGGTCATCACTGGAGCAGACACTACTATGGTCATCACTGGAGCAGACACTACTATGGTCATCACTGGAGCAGACACTACTATGGTCATCACTGGAGCAGACAATTGGTTTAAGAATTAGTCGTTCAGAAGTCCCCAGAGAGCAATCATGGGGAATGGGAAGTTGGGGGATGGAAGGACAACTGACTGCACTGGGTCTGATAAGCGCTGCCTGCTCCCGGTCCTCATACAACTGGATTGGACACCCACAAAGCTGCTAACGGGTGATCACATATTTTGGGTTAGATTTACCACCATGAAAGCCTCGCTAATTAACCTCTTAATAGTCAACAGTTCTGTATTCAGAGATTTTGTAGAATCTGAAGATTTGTTTTCTCATGTGACTGTTCCAGACTGGGGGAGGGGGTCCCGGTGCTCAGGATGTCCTAGGTCAGTAGTCCCAGAGACATGGGGCGCGCTTTATCTGCATCCTCCAGACTAAAGGTACCAGCACTTCATGGAGACATTCATCTCAGATATAAATTACTTGTTTGTGACCATAACTTATTTCACTCTTCTATTTGCCCTCAGCTCATCCCATTTAACCCCCCGCGGGTGGACAACATGTTGGCGATATCCTTTAAGCTGATGCTTGGAGACGGAGGGAGAATTCTCGCAGACAAGTTGTATGTGTTTTGTATATGTTCGGGGGTCATACACTGGGGTGCACATACGTTTAGGGGAAGGTGTTTATGTAGATGCGTTTGGGTGGACAGTCTTCTTCCTGGGACAAAGCCGCCATTTTATTGCTAGAGGCCGATGCCGTGATCGAGCAGTAGAAGGATCTTGTAAAAACAGCCCTGATATCATGTCCAACATCACTGAAGAAAAGATGGCGGGATGATGTATCGAATCTACCGGCCCCATATTACCGCCACAGAGAACCCCACGTGTGTCGGTGTCATACACATAACCTCCCTGTGTCTTCTATTCCCGTCAGTGAGAACAACGTTGTGGACCCCAATCTGGAGGACTTTCTTCTTCTCCTTAGGATGCCGAGCGCGGTCAAGAGGTTGCTTGCCCTCATTCTCCGGCCTGTTGTGAGTAGACACTTTTGATGGCGACGTTCCCAGATATCACTACAGTGGAAATTCTCCTTCATGATTAGCACAGGAACACATGAACCCTCCCCGATAGTGGCAGCCCCTTCCCGCAGCGTATACCGGCTTCATCATATTTACTACAACTCCGCAGCACAATATTACACTACAGTTATAAAAGGCTCCTGATAGGACCATAAAAAAGAATTCATCGTCTAATAAAATGTGAAAATCACAATGAACAATATTTATTCAATGGAAAAAGTCCTAAAAAGTAATCGGTGCACACGTATTTATTATCCCCGTAACAACCCGCGCAATAAACGTGTTATTAAAGGTGAACCTGAAGGTGATGCCTAAAAATTCTGCAACTCGTCCCGCAAACACAAAACTCTCAGAGCGACACTCAAAAAGAAAGATGTATGACGGAAAGCGGGCACAATGAAAAACGTTCCTGCCGTCATGGACACCGTATTGGGCTTGGTCCTTAAGACCTCAGCACACGGTCCGTGATTACGGCTACGGCCAGTCGCAGAGAGACGTCCACATTTGCGGGCCGTGCTCCCATTATAAAGTATGTAAGCGCGGTCCATAAAGAAAAATCAAAAATATGACGTGTCCTATTATTTCCGGAAGATTTCTACAGCCCGGACCCCTTCCCGTACATATACAGGAACGTGTCCATCGTCCATAGAAATGAGTCTATAATCACAGATAAAATCTACGGTCATGTGCATGAATATGTGATTACCAGTGGGAGGGGCCTAATTACCAGTGGGAGGGGCCTAATTACCAGTGGGAGGGGCCTCATTACCAGTGGGAGGGGCCTCGTTACTGGCACTTTTCATAGCTTTTTCATGATTTTCCGGTAACTGAATCACGTTATTTTGCTTCCCAGTTTCCCAGGATTTCAAGGACAATAAATTCAGCGTGTGGAGCCAGGTGAGACCCGTCCTGTTATATCCATTCAAATGTTCACATCTCCTCACACCCGTCCTTGTACTTCTGACCTCAGGCACTCCTCCGCGCGCACTCCTCCTCCTCACGCACTCCTCCTCACACACTCCTCCTCACTAACTCCTCCACACGCACTCCTCCACACGCATTCATCCTCATATTCATCCTCATTCACTCATCCTCATATTCATCCTAACGCGCTCATCCTCAAACACTCCTCCTCACGCACTCCTCCTCATATTCATCCTCACGCACTCCTCACGTACTCATCCTCATATTCATACTCATGTGCTCCTCCTCACGCACTCCTCCACATATTCTTCCTCACGCACTGCTTCTCACTCACTCATCCTCATATTCATCCTCACGCGCTCATCCTCATATTCCTCCTCATGCACTGCTTCTCGCGCACTCCTCCTCACGCACTCCTCCTCACGCACTCCTCCTCACACACTCCTCCACATATTCATCCTCACACACTCCTCCTCCACATACTCCTCCACATATTCATCCTCACGCACTCCTCCTCATATTAATCCTCACGCACTCCTTCTCACGCACTCATCCTCATATTTAACCTCAGGCACTCCTCCTCATGCACTCCTCCTCGCGCACTCCTCCTCACGCACTCCTCTTCATGCACTCCACCTCATATTCATCCTCACACTCCTCCTCACGCACTCCTCCTCATAGTGATCCTCACGCACTCCTCCTCACGCACTCTTCCTCATATTTATTCTCACGCACTTCTCTTCGCGCACTCCTCCTCAAACTCATCCTCACACACTCCTCTGCATATTCATCCTCACACTCCTCCTCACGCAGCTCCTCCTCCTCATATTCATCCTTACGCATTCCTCCTCATGCACTCCTCATATTTATTCTCACGCACTCCTCCTCGCGAACTCCTCCTCAAACTCATCCTCACGCACTCCTCCTCATATTCATCCTCACGCACTCCTCGCGCACTCATCCTCATATTCATCCTCACACACTCCTCGCGCACTCATCCACATATTCATCCTCACACACTCCTCCTCACGCACTCCTCCTCACGCACTCCTCCACATATTCATCCTCACACACTCCTCCTCACGCAGCTCCTCCTCATATTCATCCTCATGCACAGCTCCGCGCGCACTCCTCCGCATGCACTCACTCCTCCGCACGCACGCACTCCTCCTCATATTTATTCTCACGCACTCCTCCTCACGCACTCCTCCTCATATTTATTCTCACGCACTCCTCCTCACGCACTCCTCCACATAATCATCCTCACACACTCCTCCTCACACACTCCTCTACATATTCATCCTCACACTCCTCCTCACGCAGCTCCTCCTCCTCATATTCATAATCACGCATTCCTCCACACGCACTCCTCATAATTATTTTCACACACTCCACTTCACGCACTCCTTCTCAAACTCATCCTCACGCACTCCTACTCATATTCATCCTCACACACTCCTCCTCACAGAGTCCTCCACATATTCATTCTCACACTCCTCCTCCCGCAGCTCCTCCTCATATTCATCCTCATCCACAGCTCCTCGCGCACTCCTCCGCACGTACGCACTCCTCCTCGCGCGCAGTCCTCACATACTCATCCTCATATTCATCTTCACACACTCCTCCTCAAGCACTCCTCCACATATTCATCCTCACACTCCTCCTCACGCAGTCCTCCACGTATTCATCCTCACACTCCTCCTCACGCACTCCTCCTCATATTCATCCTCACGCGCTCCTCCTCACACACTCCTCCTTATATTTATTCTCGCACACTCCTCCTCGCGCACTCATCCTCAAACTCATCCTCATGCACTCCTCCTCAAACTCATCCTCATGCACTCATCCTCATATACATTCTCACGCACACCTTCTCACGCACTCCTCCTCATATTTATTCTCACGCACTCCTCTTCGCGCACTCCTCCTCAAACTCATCCTCACACACTCCTCCTCACACTCCTCTACATACTCATCCTCATACTCCTCCTCACGCAGCTCCTCCTCCTCATATTCATCCTCACGCATTCCTCCTCATGCACTCCTCATATTTATTCTCACGCACTCCTCCTCGCGAACTCCTCCTCATATTCATCCTCATTCACTCCTTCTCACGCATTCATCCTCATATTCATCCTCACGCACTCCTCCTCGTCCGCTCATCCTCATATTCATCCTCATGCACAGTTCCTCGTGCACTCCTCCACACGCAGTCCTCCTCACGCACTCCTCCTCACGCACACACGCACTCATCTGCACGCACTACTCATATGGCGACTTGTCACGTACTATTTCATTGCTGTTGCCAAGATCTTATGGCAAAGCAACATTATAATAGTACGCGTCGATGATGGTGCGGGCTCAGAAGCAGAGACCACACCATCGCCGATCCGGCCGATTAACCCCTAAAATGCAACGCTCAAAAGCGAACGCTGCATCTATGGGGTTTCACCAAAATATTGGAGCCAAGCGATGTAATCACAATTTTCCGATGACTGCTCCGGCAGGCCAGAGGCCTAACATTGGCCTCCTGTCTGCCAATTACGGAAGTCTGTGAGGTCCTGCCCGGAGACGGGGTCTAAAAGGTTTCCGTCCCCAGAAGCAAGAAGGTGCAGGCTCAGAAGCTAAGCCTGCGACATCACCTGCCGGTGTCAGCTGTATGTTACAGCTGACACCGTGGCGCAATGGCAGGGACCGGAGCTAGCTCCGTTCTCTGCCATTAACTCCTTAGATGCCGCGATCAAGAGTGTTTTTTAGCCGATCGGCATCGCTGCGATGCACAGTTTTGCTGAACGCTGCTATGGCACCTGGAGGCCTAACAATGGCCTCCTGGTCTAAAACGTATGGAAGCCAATTAGGCCCCACCCGGAGGCGGGGTCTAATAGGCTTGTTGTCAGCGAATAACTGACAGCTCTAATGCATTGCACTACGTGGGTAGTGCAATGTATTGTAGTAAAGACCAGAAGTGCAGGACCTCAAGTCCCCTAGAGGACAAAAAAAAACAACAAGAAAAATGTTGAATAAAAGTGTAAAAATAAAAGTTTCAAGTTAAAAAAAAACAAACAGCCTTTTTTTCTATAATAGGTATTTTATTATAGAAAAAAAATGAAAACTATAAAACTATAATGTTATTTTTCCCACACGGTGAACACCGCAAAAAAACTTAATAAACAACAATGCCAGAATCGCTATTTTTTGTCACCACCCCTCATAAAACAGAATAAAAAGTGAACAAAAAGTCGCATTTACCCCAAAACCGTACCAACAAAATCTACAACATGACCAGCAAAAAAAAAAAAGACCTCCCACAGCTCCGGAGGAGAAAAAATGAAGTTCTGGTTCTTAGAATATGGCGATGAAAAATGTAAGAAGTGTTCCAAATACGGACAAAATCGGGCACCATTTATTAGTGCGACACCGGCCCCACATATCTGCGGGTTATTATTTATTTACCCCACTATTATACCCTCTTATTATACCCTGATGTATTCCTCACATATTACATATACCCTGATGTACTCCTCACATATTACATATATCCTGATGTACTTCTCACATATTACATATACCCTGATGTACTCCTCACATATTACATATATCCTGATGTACTCCTCACATATTACATATACCCTGATGTACTCCTCACATATTACATATATCCTGATGTACTCCTCACATATTACATATACCCTGATGTACTCCTCACATATTACATATACCCTGATGTACTCCTCACATATTACATATACCCTGATGTACTCCTCACATATTACATACATCCTGATGTACTCCTGACATATTACATATATCCTGATGTACTCCTCACATATTACATATATCCTGATGTACTCCTCACATATTACATATATCCTGATGTACTCCTCACATATTACATATATCCTGATGTACTCCTCATATATTACATATACCCTGATGTACTCCTCACATATTACATATACCCTGATGTACTCCTCACATATTACATATACCCTGATGTACTCCTCACATATTACATATACCCTGATGTACTCCTCACATATTACATATACCCTGATGTTCTCCCCACATATTACATATATCCTGATGTACTCCTCACATATTACATATATCCTGATGTACTCCTCACATATTACATATATCCTGATGTACTCCTCACATATTACATATACCCTGATGTACTCCTCACATATTACATATACCCTGATGTACTCCTCACATATTACATATACCCTGATGTACTCCTCACATATTACATACATCCTGATGTACTCCTGACATATTACATATATCCTGATGTACTCCTCACATATTACATATATCCTGATGTACTCCTCACATATTACATATACCCTGATGTACTCCTCACATATTACATATATCCTGATGTACTCCTCACATATTACATATACCCTGATGTACTCCTCACATATTACATATACCCTGATGTACTCCTCACATATTACATATACCCTGATGTACTCCTCACATATTACATACATCCTGATGTACTCCTGACATATTACATATATCCTGATGTACTCCTCACATATTACATATATCCTGATGTACTCCTCACATATTACATATATCCTGATGTACTCCTCACATATTACATATATCCTGATGTACTCCTCATATATTACATATACCCTGATGTACTCCTCACATATTACATATATCCTGATGTACTCCTCACACATTACATATATCCTGATGTACTCCTCACACATTACATATACCCTGATGTACTCCTCACATATTACATATACCCTGATGTACTCCTCACATATTACATATACCCTGATGTACTCCTCACATATTACATATACCCTGATGTACTCCTCACAGCTTACATATACCCTGATGTACTCCTCACATATTACATATATCCTGATGTACTCCTCACATATTACATATACCCTGATGTACTCCTCACATATTACATATACCCTGATGTACTCCTCACATATTACATATATCCTGATGTACTCCTCACATATTACATATACCCTGATGTACTCCGCACAGATTACATATACCCTGATGTACTCCTCACATATTACATATACCCTGATGTACTCCTCACATATTACATATCCTGATGTACTCCGCACATATTACATATACCCTGATGTACTCCTCACATATTACATATACCCTGATGTACTCCTCACATATTACATATACCCTGATGTACTCCTCACATATTACATATACCCTGATGTACTCCACACATATTACATATACCCTGATGTACTCCTCACAGCTTACATATACCCTGATGTACTCCTCACATATTACATATACCCTGATGTACTCCTCACATATTACATATATCCTGATGTACTCCACACAGCTTACATATACCCTGATGTACTCCGCACAGATTACATATACCCTGATGTACTCCTCACATATTACATATACCCTGATGTACTCCTCACATATTACATATACCCTGATGTACTCCTCACATATTACATATACCCTGATGTACTCCTCCCATATTACATATACCCTGATGTACTCCTCACATATTACATATATCCTGATGTACTCCTCACATATTACATATACCCTGATGTACCCCTCACATATTACATATATCCTGATGTACTCCTCACATATTACATATACCCTGATGTACTCCTAACATATTACATATACCCTGATGTACTCCTCACATATTACATATACCCTGATGTACTCCTCACATATTACATATACCCTGATGTACTCCTCACATATTACATATACCCTGATGTACTCCTCACATATTACATATACCCTGATGTACTCCTCACATATTACATATACCCTGATGTACTCCTCACATATTACATATACCCTGATGTACTCCTCACATATTACATATACCCTGATGTACTCCTCACATATTACATATATCCTGATGTACTCCTCACATATTACATATATCCTGATGTACTCCTCACATATTACATATACCCTGATGTACTCCTCACATATTACACATACCCTGATGTACTCCTCACATATTACATATACCCTGATGTACTCCTCACATATTACATATACCCTGATGTACTCCTCACATATTACATATATCCTGATGTACTCCTCACATATTACATATATCCTGATGTATTCCTCACATATTACATATACCCTGATGTACTCCTCACATATTACATATACCCTGATGTACTCCTCACATATTACATATATCCTGATGTACTCCTCACATATTATATATACCCTGATGTACTCCTCACATATTACATATACCCTGATGTACTCCTCACATATTACATATATCCTGATGTACTCCTCACATATTACATATACCCTGATGTACTCCTCACATATTACATATACCCTGATGTACTCCTCACATATTACATATACCCTGATGTACTCCTCACATATTACATATATCCGGATGTACTCCTCACATATTACATATATCCTGATGTACTCCTCACATATTACATATACCCTGATGTACTCCTCACATATTACATATACCCTGATGTACTCCTCACATATTACATATACCCTGATATACCCCTCACATATTACATATATCCTGATGTACTCCTCACATATTATATATACACTGATGTACTCCTCACATATTACATATACCCTGATGTGCTCCTCACATATTACATATACCCTGATGTACTCCTCACATATACCCTGATGTACTCCTCACATATTACATATACCCTGATGTACTCCTCACATATTACATATATCCTGATGTACTCCGCACATATTACATATATCCTGATGTACTCCTCACATATTACATATACACTGATGTACTACTCACATAATACATATATCCTGATGTACTCCTCACATATTACACATACCCTGATGTACTCCTCACATATTACATATACCCTGATGTGCTCCTCACATATTACATATATCCTGATGTACTCCTCACATATTACATATACCCTGATGTACTCCTCACATATTACATATATCCTGATGTACTCCTCACATATTACATATATCCTGATGTACTCCTCACATATTACATATACCCTGATGTATTCCTCACATATTACATATACCCTGATGTACTCCTCACATATTACATATACCCTGATGTACTCCTCACATATTACATATATCCTGATGTACTCCTCACATATTACATATACCCTGATGTACTCCTCACATATTACATATATCCTGATGTACTCCTCACATATTACATATACACTGATGTACTCCTCACATATTACATATACACTGATGTTCTCCTCACATATTACATATATCCTGATGTACTCCTCACATATACCCTGATGTACTCCTCACATATTACATATACCCTGATGTACTCCTCACATATTACATATACCCTGATGTACTCCTCACATATTACATATATCCTGATGTACTCCTCACATATTACATATACCCTGATGTACTCCTCACATATTACATATACACTGATGTACTCCTCACATATTACATATATCCTGATGTACTCCTCACATATTACATATACCCTGATGTACTCACATATTACATATACCCTGATGTACTCCTCACATATTACATATATCCTGATGTACTCCTCACATATACCCTGATGTACTCCTCACATATTACACATACCCTGATGTACTCCTCACATATTACACATACCCTGATGTACTCCTCACATATTACATATACCCTGATGTACTCCTCACATATTACATATATCCTGATGTACTCCTCACATATTACATATATCCTGATGTACTCCTCACATATACCCTGATGTACTCCTCACATATTACATATATCCTGATGTACTCCTCACATATTACATATACCCTGATGCACTCCTCACATATTACATATACCCTGATGTACTCCTCACATATTACATATACCCTGATGTACTTCTCACATATTACATATATCCTGATGTACTCCTCACATATTACATATACCCTGATGTACTCCTCACATATTACATATACCCTGATGTACTCCTCACATATTACATATATCCTGATGTACTCCTCACATATTACATATATCCTGATGTACTCCTCACATATTACATATACCCTGATGTACTCCTCACATATTACATATACCCTGATGTACTCCTCACATATTATATATACACTGATGTACTCCTCACATATTACATATACCCTGATGTCCTCCTCACATATTACATATATCCTGATGTGCTCCTCACATATTACATATACCCTGATGTACTCCTCACATATTACATATACCCTGATGTACTCCTCACATATTACATATACCCTGATGTACTCCTCACATATTACATATACCCTGATGTACTCCTCACATATTACATATATCCTGATGTACTCCGCACATATTACATATATCCTGATGTACTCCTCACATATTACATATATCCTGATGTACTCCTCACATATTACATATACCCTGATGTACTCCTCACATATTACATATATCCTGATGTACTCCTCACATATTACATATACCCTGATGTACTCCTCACATATTACATATATCCTGATGTACTCCTCACATATTACATATACCCTGATGTACTCCTCACATATTACATATATCCTGATGTACTCCTCACATATTACATATATCCTGATGTACTCCTCACATATTACATATACCCTGATGTACTCCTCACATATTACATATACCCTGATGTCCTCCTCACATATTACATATATCCTGATGTGCTCCTCACATATTACATATACCCTGATGTACTCCTCACATATTACATATACCCTGATGTACTCCTCACATATTACATATACCCTGATGTACTCCTCACATATTACATATACCCTGATGTACTCCTCACATATTACATATATCCTGATGTACTCCGCACATATTACATATATCCTGATGTACTCCTCACATATTACATATATCCTGATGTACTCCTCACATATTACATATACCCTGATGTACTCCTCACATATTACATATATCCTGATGTACTCCTCACATATTACATATACCCTGATGTACTCCTCACATATTACATATATCCTGATGTACTCCTCACATATTACATATACCCTGATGTACTCCTCACATATTACATATATCCTGATGTACTCCTCACATATTACATATATCCTGATGTACTCCTCACATATTACATATACCCTGATGTACTCCTCACATATTACATATATCCTGATGTACTCCTCACATATTACATATACCCTGATGTACTCCTCACATATTACATATATCCTGATGTACTCCTCACATATTACATATACACTGATGTACTACTCACATAATACATATATCCTGATGTACTCCTCACATATTACACATACCCTGATGTACTCCTCACATATTACATATACCCTGATGTGCTCCTCACATATTACATATATCCTGATGTACTCCTCACAAATTACATATACCCTGATGTACTCCTCACATATTACATATATCCTGATGTACTCCTCACATATTACATATACCCTGATGTACTCCTCACATATTACATATATCCTGATGTACTCCTCACATATTACATATATCCTGATGTACTCCTCACATATTACATATATCCTGATGTACTCCTCACATATTACATATACCCTGATGTACTCCTCACATATTACATATACACTGATGTACTCCTCACATATTACATATACACTGATGTACTCCTCACATATTACATATACCCTGATGTACTCCTCACATATTACATATATCCTGATGTACTCCTCACATATTACATATACCCCGATGTACTCCTCACATATTACATATATCCCGATGTACTCCTCACATATTACATATACCCTGATGTACTCCTCACATATTACATATACCCTGATGTACTCCTCACATATTACATATACCCTGATGTACTCCTCACATATTACATATACCCTGATGTACTCCTCACATATTACATATACCCTGATGTACTCCTCACATATTACATATATCCTGATGTACTCCTCACATATTACATATACCCTGATGTACTCCTCACATATTACATATACACTGATGTACTCCTCACATATTACATATATCCTGATGTACTCCTCACATATTACATATACCCTGATGTACTCACATATTACATATACCCTGATGTACTCCTCACATATTACATATATCCTGATGTACTCCTCACATATACCCTGATGTACTCCTCACATATTACACATACCCTGATGTACTCCTCACATATTACACATACCCTGATGTACTCCTCACATATTACATATACCCTGATGTACTCCTCACATATTACATATATCCTGATGTACTCCTCACATATTACATATATCCTGATGTACTCCTCACATATACCCTGATGTACTCCTCACATATTACATATATCCTGATGTACTCCTCACATATTACATATACCCTGATGCACTCCTCACATATTACATATACCCTGATGTACTCCTCACATATTACATATATCCTGATGTACTCCTCACATATTACATATACCCTGATGTACTCCTCACATATTACATATATCCTGATGTACTCCTCACATATTACATATACCCTGATGTACTCCTCACATATTACATATATCCTGATGTACTCCTCACATATTACATATATCCTGATGTACTCCTCACATATTACATATACCCTGATGTACTCCTCACATATTACATATATCCTGATGTACTCCTCACATATTACATATACCCTGATGTACTCCTCACATATTACATATATCCTGATGTACTCCTCACATATTACATATACACTGATGTACTACTCACATAATACATATATCCTGATGTACTCCTCACATATTACACATACCCTGATGTACTCCTCACATATTACATATACCCTGATGTGCTCCTCACATATTACATATATCCTGATGTACTCCTCACATATTACATATACCCTGATGTACTCCTCACATATTACATATATCCTGATGTACTCCTCACATATTACATATACCCTGATGTACTCCTCACATATTACATATATCCTGATGTACTCCTCACATATTACATATATCCTGATGTACTCCTCACATATTACATATATCCTGATGTACTCCTCACATATTACATATACCCTGATGTACTCCTCACATATTACATATACACTGATGTACTCCTCACATATTACATATACACTGATGTACTCCTCACATATTACATATATCCTGATGTACTCCTCACATATACCCTGATGTACTCCTCACATATTACATATACCCTGATGTACTCCTCACATATTACATATACCCTGATGTACTCCTCACATATTACATATACCCTGATGTACTCCTCACATATTACATATATCCTGATGTACTCCTCACATATTACATATACCCTGATGTACTCCTCACATATTACATATACACTGATGTACTCCTCACATATTCATATATCCTGATGTACTCCTCACATATTACATATACCCTGATGTACTCACATATTACATATACCCTGATGTACTCCTCACATATTACATATATCCTGATGTACTCCTCACATATACCCTGATGTACTCCTCACATATTACACATACCCTGATGTACTCCTCACATATTACACATACCCTGATGTACTCCTCACATATTACATATACCCTGATGTACTCCTCACATATTACATATATCCTGATGTACTCCTCACATATACCCTGATGTACTCCTCACATATTACATATATCCTGATGTACTCCTCACATATTACATATACCCTGATGCACTCCTCACATATTACATATACCCTGATGTACTCCTCACATATTACATATACCCTGATGTACTTCTCACATATTACATATATCCTGATGTACTCCTCACATATTACATATACCCTGATGTACTCCTCACATATTACATATACCCTGATGTACTCCTCACATATTACATATATCCTGATGTACTCCTCACATATTACATATACCCTGATGTACTCCTCACATATTACATATACCCTGATGTACTCCTCACATATTACATATAGCCTGATGTACTCCGCACATATTACATATATCCTGATGTACTCCTCACATATTACATATATCCTGATGTACTCCTCACATATTACATATATCCTGATGTATTCCTCACATATTACATATACCCTGATGTACTCCTCACATATTACATATACCCTGATGTACTCCTCACATATTACATATACCCTGATGTACTCCTCACATATTACATATACCCTGATGTACTCCTCACATATTACATATATCCTGATGTACTCCTCACATATTACATATACCCTGATGTATTCCTCACATATTACATATACCCTGATGTACTCCTCACATATTACATATACCCTGATGTACTCCTCACATATTACATATATCCTGATGTACTCCTCACATATTACATATACCCTGATGTACTCCTCACATATTACATATATCCTGATGTACTCCTCACATATTACATATACCCTGATGTACTCCTCACATATTACATATACACTGATGTACTCCTCACATATTACATATACACTGATGTACTCCTCACATATTACATATATCCTGATGTACTCCTCACATATACCCTGATGTACTCCTCACATATTACATATACCCTGATGTACTCCTCACATATTACATATACCCTGATGTACTCCTCACATATTACATATACCCTGATGTACTCCTCACATATTACATATATCCTGATTTACTCCTCACATATTACATATACCCTGATGTACTCACATATTACATATACCCTGATGTACTCCTCACATATTACATATATCCTGATGTGCTCCTCACATATACCCTGATGTACTCCTCACATATTACATATATCCTGATGTACTCCTCACATATACCCTGATGTGCTCCTCACATATTACATATATCCTGATGTACTCCTCACATATTACACATACCCTGATGTACTCCTCACATATTACATATACCCTGATGTACTCCTCACATATTACATATATCCTGATGTACTCCTCACATATTACATATATCCTGATGTACTCCTCACATATACCCTGATGTACTCCTCACATATTACATATATCCTGATGTACTCCTCACATATTACATATACCCTGATGTACTCCTCACATATTACATCTACCCTGATGTACTCCTCACATATTACATATACCCTGATGTGCTCCTCACATATTACATATATCCTGATGTACTCCTCACATATTACATATACCCTGATGTACTCCTCACATATTACATATATCCTGATGTACTCCTCACATATTACATATACCCTGATGTACTCCTCACATATTACATATACACTGATGTACTACTCACATAATACATATATCCTGATGTACTCCTCACATATTACACATACCCTGATGTGCTCCTCACATATTACATATACCCTGATGTACTCCTCACATATTACATATACCCTGATGTACTCCTCACATATTACATATATCCTGATGTACTCCTCACATATTACATATACCCTGATGTACTCCTCACATATTACATATATCCTGATGTACTCCTCACATATTACATATACCCTGATGTACTCCTCACACATTACATATACCCTGATGTACTCCTCACATATTACATATACCCTGATGTACTCCTCACATATTACATATATCCTGATGTCCTCCTCACATATTACATATATCCTGATGTACTCCTCACATAATACATATATCCTGATGTACTCCTCACATATTACATATACACTGATGTACTCCTCACATATTACATATATCCTGATGTACTCCTCACATATTACATATACCCTGATGTACTCCTCACATATTACATATATCCTGATGTACTCCTCACATATTACATATACCCTGATGTACTCCTCACATATTACATATATCCTGATGTACTCCTCACATATTACATATACCCTGATGTACTCCTCACATATTACATATATCCTGATGTACTCCTCACATATTACAGATATCCTGATGTACTCCTCACATATTACATATATCCTGATGTACTCCTCACATGTTACATATATCCTGATGTACTCCTCACATATTACATATACCCTGATGTACTCCTCACATATTACATATACCCTGATGTACTCCTCACATATTACATATACCCTGATGTACTCCTCACATATTACATATATCCTGATTTACTCCTCACATATTACATATACCCTGATGTACTCACATATTACATATACCCTGATGTACTCCTCACATATTACATATATCCTGATGTGCTCCTCACATATACCCTGATGTACTCCTCACATATTACATATATCCTGATGTACTCCTCACATATACCCTGATGTGCTCCTCACATATTACATATATCCTGATGTACTCCTCACATATTACACATACCCTGATGTACTCCTCACATATTACATATACCCTGATGTACTCCTCACATATTACATATATCCTGATGTACTCCTCACATATTACATATATCCTGATGTACTCCTCACATATACCCTGATGTACTCCTCACATATTACATATATCCTGATGTACTCCTCACATATTACATATACCCTGATGTACTCCTCACATATTACATCTACCCTGATGTACTCCTCACATATTACATATACCCTGATGTGCTCCTCACATATTACATATATCCTGATGTACTCCTCACATATTACATATACCCTGATGTACTCCTCACATATTACATATATCCTGATGTACTCCTCACATATTACATATACCCTGATGTACTCCTCACATATTACATATACCCTGATGTACTCCTCACATATTACATATACCCTGATGTACTCCTCACATATTACATATATCCTGATGTACTCCTCACATATTACATATACCCTGATGTATTCCTCACATATTACATATACCCTGATGTACTCCTCACATATTACATATACCCTGATGTACTCCTCACATATTACATATATCCTGATGTACTCCTCACATATTACATATACCCTGATGTACTCCTCACATATTACATATATCCTGATGTACTCCTCACATATTACATATACCCTGATGTACTCCTCACATATTACATATACACTGATGTACTCCTCACATATTACATATACACTGATGTACTCCTCACATATTACATATATCCTGATGTACTCCTCACATATACCCTGATGTACTCCTCACATATTACATATACCCTGATGTACTCCTCACATATTACATATACCCTGATGTACTCCTCACATATTACATATACCCTGATGTACTCCTCACATATTACATATATCCTGATTTACTCCTCACATATTACATATACCCTGATGTACTCACATATTACATATACCCTGATGTACTCCTCACATATTACATATATCCTGATGTGCTCCTCACATATACCCTGATGTACTCCTCACATATTACATATATCCTGATGTACTCCTCACATATACCCTGATGTGCTCCTCACATATTACATATATCCTGATGTACTCCTCACATATTACACATACCCTGATGTACTCCTCACATATTACATATACCCTGATGTACTCCTCACATATTACATATATCCTGATGTACTCCTCACATATTACATATATCCTGATGTACTCCTCACATATACCCTGATGTACTCCTCACATATTACATATATCCTGATGTACTCCTCACATATTACATATACCCTGATGTACTCCTCACATATTACATCTACCCTGATGTACTCCTCACATATTACATATACCCTGATGTGCTCCTCACATATTACATATATCCTGATGTACTCCTCACATATTACATATACCCTGATGTACTCCTCACATATTACATATATCCTGATGTACTCCTCACATATTACATATACCCTGATGTACTCCTCACATATTACATATACACTGATGTACTACTCACATAATACATATATCCTGATGTACTCCTCACATATTACACATACCCTGATGTGCTCCTCACATATTACATATACCCTGATGTACTCCTCACATATTACATATACCCTGATGTACTCCTCACATATTACATATATCCTGATGTACTCCTCACATATTACATATACCCTGATGTACTCCTCACATATTACATATATCCTGATGTACTCCTCACATATTACATATACCCTGATGTACTCCTCACACATTACATATACCCTGATGTACTCCTCACATATTACATATACCCTGATGTACTCCTCACATATTACATATATCCTGATGTCCTCCTCACATATTACATATATCCTGATGTACTCCTCACATAATACATATATCCTGATGTACTCCTCACATATTACATATACACTGATGTACTCCTCACATATTACATATATCCTGATGTACTCCTCACATATTACATATACCCTGATGTACTCCTCACATATTACATATATCCTGATGTACTCCTCACATATTACATATACCCTGATGTACTCCTCACATATTACATATATCCTGATGTACTCCTCACATATTACATATACCCTGATGTACTCCTCACATATTACATATATCCTGATGTACTCCTCACATATTACAGATATCCTGATGTACTCCTCACATATTACATATATCCTGATGTACTCCTCACATGTTACATATATCCTGATGTACTCCTCACATATTACATATACCCTGATGTACTCCTCACATATTACATATACCCTGATGTACTCCTCACATATTACATATACCCTGATGTACTCCTCACATATTACATATATCCTGATTTACTCCTCACATATTACATATACCCTGATGTACTCACATATTACATATACCCTGATGTACTCCTCACATATTACATATATCCTGATGTGCTCCTCACATATACCCTGATGTACTCCTCACATATTACATATATCCTGATGTACTCCTCACATATACCCTGATGTGCTCCTCACATATTACATATATCCTGATGTACTCCTCACATATTACACATACCCTGATGTACTCCTCACATATTACATATACCCTGATGTACTCCTCACATATTACATATATCCTGATGTACTCCTCACATATTACATATATCCTGATGTACTCCTCACATATACCCTGATGTACTCCTCACATATTACATATATCCTGATGTACTCCTCACATATTACATATACCCTGATGTACTCCTCACATATTACATCTACCCTGATGTACTCCTCACATATTACATATACCCTGATGTGCTCCTCACATATTACATATATCCTGATGTACTCCTCACATATTACATATACCCTGATGTACTCCTCACATATTACATATATCCTGATGTACTCCTCACATATTACATATACCCTGATGTACTCCTCACATATTACATATACACTGATGTACTACTCACATAATACATATATCCTGATGTACTCCTCACATATTACACATACCCTGATGTGCTCCTCACATATTACATATACCCTGATGTACTCCTCACATATTACATATACCCTGATGTACTCCTCACATATTACATATATCCTGATGTACTCCTCACATATTACATATACCCTGATGTACTCCTCACATATTACATATATCCTGATGTACTCCTCACACATTACATATACCCTGATGTACTCCTCACATATTACATATACCCTGATGTACTCCTCACATATTACATATATCCTGATGTCCTCCTCACATATTACATATATCCTGATGTACTCCTCACATATTACATATACCCTGATGTACTGCTCACATATTACATATACCCTGATGTACTCCTCACATATTACATATACACTGATGTACTCCTCACATATTACATATATCCTGATGTACTCCTCACATATTACATATACCCTGATGTACTCCTCACATATTACATATATCCTGATGTACTCCTCACATATTACATATACCCTGATGTACTCCTCACATATTACATATATCCTGATGTACTCCTCACATATTACATATACCCTGATGTACTCCTCACATATTACATATATCCTGATGTACTCCTCACATATACCCTGATGTACTCCTCACATATTACATATATCCTGATGTACTCCTCACATATTACACATACCCTGATGTACTCCTCACATATTACATATACCCTGATGTACTCCTCACATATTACAGATATCCTGATGTACTCCTCACATATTACATATATCCTGATGTACTCCTCACATGTTACATATATCCTGATGTACTCCTCACATATTACATTTATCCTGATGTACTCCTCACATATTACATATACCCTGATGTACTCCTCACAGATTACATATATCCTGATGTACTCCGCACAGATTACATATACCCTGATGTACTCCTCACATATTACATATACCCTGATGTACTCCTCACATATTACATATATCCTGATGTACTCCTCACAAATTACATATACCCTGATGTGCTCCTCACATATTACATATACCCTGATGTACTCCTCACATATTACATATACCCTGATGTACTCCTCACATATTACATATATCCTGATGTATTCCTCACATATTACATATACCCTGATGTACTCCTCACATATTACATATACCCTGATGTACTCCTCACATATTACATATACCCTGATGTACACCTCACATATTACATATACCCCTCACATATTACATATACCCTGATGTACTCCTCACATATTACATATACCCTGATGTGCTCCTCACATATTACATATATCCTGATGTACTCCTCACATATTACATATATCCTGATGTACTCCTCACATATTACATATACCCTGATGTACTCCTCACATATTACATATACCCTGATGTACTCCTCACATATTACATATACCCTGATGTACTCCTCACATATTACATATATCCTGATGTACTCCTCACATATTACATATATCCTGATGTACTCCTCACATATTACATATATCCTGATGTACTCCTCACATATTACATATATCCTGATGTACTCCTCACATATTACATATACGCTGATGTACTCCTGACATATTACATATACCCTGATGTACTCCTCACATATTACATATACCCTGATGTACTCCTCACATATTACATATATCCTGATGTACTCCTCACATATTACATATATCCTGATGTACTCCTCACATATTACATATATCCTGATGTACTCCTCACATATTACATATACCCTGATGTACTCCTCACATATTACATATACCCTGATGTACTCCTCACATATTACATATATCCTGATGTACTCCTCACATATTACATATATCCTGATGTACTCCTCACATATTACATATATCCTGATGTACTCCTCACATATTACATATACGCTGATGTACTCCTGACATATTACATATACCCTGATGTACTCCTCACATATTACATATACCCTGATGTACTCCTCACATATTACATATACCCTGATGTACTCCTCACAGATTACATATACCCTGATGTACTCCTCACAGATTACATATACCCTGATGTACTCCTCACATATTACATATACCCTGATGTACTCCTCACATATTACATATATCCTGATGTACTCCTCACATATTACATGTACCCTGATGTACTCCTCACATATTACATGTACCCTGATGTACTCCTCACATATTACATATACCCTGATGTACTCCTCACATATTACATATATCCTGATGTACTCCTCACATATTACATATACCCTGATGTACTCCTCACATATTACATATATCCTGATGTACTCCTCACATATTACATATACCCTGATGTACTCCTCACATATTACATATACCCTGATGTACTCCTCACATATTACATATACCCTGATGTACTCCTCACATATTCCATATATCCTGATGTACTCCTCACATATTACATATATCCCGATGTACTCCTCACATATTACATATACCCTGATGTACTCCTCACATATTACATATACCCTGATGTACTCCTCACATATTACATATATCCTGATGTACTCCTCACATATTACATATACCCTGATGTACTCCTCACATATTACATATGCCCTGATGTACTCCTCACATATTACATATATCCTGATGTGCTCCTCACATATTACATATACCCTGATGTACTCCTCAGATATTACATATACCCTGATGTACTCCTCAGATATTACATATATCCTGATGTACTCCTCACATATTACATATATCCTGATGTACTCCTCACATATTACATATATCCTGATGTACTCCTCACATATTACATATACCCTGATGTACTTCTCACATATTACATATACCCTGATGTACTCCTCACCTATTACATATACCCTGATGTACTCCACACATATTACATATATCCTGATGTACTCCTCACATATTACATATATCCTGATGTACTCCTCACATATTGCATATACCCTGATGTACTCCTGACATATTACATATACCCTGATGTACTCCTCACATATTACATATACCCTGATGTACTCCTCACATATTACATATATCCTGATGTACTCCTCACATATTACATATATCCCTATGTACTCCTCACATATTACATATACCCTGATGTACTCCTCACATATTACATATACCCTGATGTACTCCTCACATATTACATATACCCTGATGTACTCCTCACATATTACATATACCCTGATGTACTCCTCACATATTACATATACCCTGATGTACTCCTCACATATTATATATACCCTGATGTACTCCTCACATATTACATATATCCTGATGTACTCCTCACATATTACATATATCCTGATGTACTCCTCAAATATTACATATATCCTGATGTACTCCTCACATATTACATATACCCTGATGTACTCCTGACATATTACATATACCCTGATGTACTCCTCACATATTACATATACCCTGATGTACTCCTCACATATTACATATATCCTGATGTACTCCTCACATATTACATATACCCTGATGTACTCCTCACATATTACATATACCCTGATGTACTCCTCACATATTACATATACCCTGATGTACTCCTCACATATTACATATATCCTGATGCACTCCTCACATATTACATATACCCTGATGTACTCCTCACATATTACATATATCCTGATGTACTCCTCACATATTACATATACCCTGATGTACTCCTCACATATTACATATACCCTGATGTACTCCTCACATATTACATATACCCTGATGTACTCCTCACAGATTACATATATCCTATTCCTGATGTACTCCTCACATATTACATATACCCTGATGTACTCCTCACATATTACATATATCCTGATGTACTCCTCACATATTACATATACCCTGATGTACTCCTCACATATTACATATACCCTGATGTACTCCTCACATATTACATATACCCTCATGTACTCCTCATATATTACATATATCCTGATGTAATCCTCACATATTACATATATCCTGATGTACTCCTCACATATTACATATACCCTGATGTACTCCTCACATATTACATATACCCTGATGTACTCCTCACATATTACATATACCCTGATGTACTCCTCACATATTACATATATCCTGATGTACTCCTCACATATTACATATATCCTGATGTACTCCTCACATATTACATATACCCTGATGTACTCCTCACAGATTACATATACCCTGATGTACTCCTCACAGATTACATACACCCTGATGTACTCCTCACATATTACATATACCCTGATGTACTCCTCACATATTACATATACCCTGATGTACTCCTCACATATTACATATACCCTGATGTACTCCTCACATATTACATATATCCTGATGTACTCCTCACATATTACATATACCCTGATGTACTCCTCACATATTACATATATCCTGATGTACTCCTCACATATTACATATATCCTGATGTACTCCTCACATATTACATATATCCTGATGTACTCCTCACATATTACATATACCCTGAAGTACTCCTCACATATTACATATATCCTGATGTACTCCTCACATATTACATATATCCTGATGTACTCCTCACATATTACATATACCCTGATGTACTCCTCACATATTACATATATCCTGATGTACTCCTCACATATTACATATACCCTGATGTACTCCTCACATATTACATATATCCTGATGTACTCCTCACATATTACATATACCCTGATGTACTCCTCACAGATTCCATATATCCTATTCCTGATGTACTCCTCACATATTACATATACCCTGATGTACTCCTCACATATTACATATACCATGATGTACTCCTCACATATTACAAATATCCTGATGTACTCCTCACATATTACATATATCCTGATGTACTTCTCACATATTACATATATCCTGATGTACTCCTCACATATTACATATACCCTGATGTACTCCTCACATATTACATATACCCTGATGTACTCCTCACAGATTACATATATCCTATTCCTGATGTACTCCTCACATATTACATATACCCTGATGTACTCCTCACATATTACATATACCCTGATGTACTCCTCACATATTACATATACCCTGATGTACTCCTCACATATTACATATATCCTGATGTACTCCTCACATATTACATATACCCTGATGTACTCCTCACATATTACATATATCCTGATGTACTCCTCACATATTACATATACCCCGATGTACTCCTCACATATTACATATATCCCGATGTACTCCTCACATATTACATATACCCTGATGTACTCCTCAAATATTACATATACCCTGATGTACTCCTCACATATTACATATGTCCTGATGTACTCCTTACATATTACATATACCCTGATGTACTCCTCACATATTACATATACCCTGATGTACTCCTCACATATTACATATACCCTGATGTACTCCTCACATATTACATATACCCTGATGTACTCCTCACATATTACATATATCCTGATGTATTCCTCACATATTACATATATCCTGATGTACTCCTCACATATTACATATATCCTGATGTACTCCTCACATATTACATATACCCTGATGTACTCCTCACATATTACATATACCCTGATGTACTCCTCACATATTACATATACCCTGATGTACTCCTCACATATTACATATATCCTGATGTACCCTTCACATATTACATATATCCTGATGTACTCCTCACATATTACATATATCCTGATGTACTCCTCACATATTACATATACCCTGATGTACTCCTCACATATTACATATACCCTGATGTACTCCTCACATATTACATATACCCTGATGTACTCCTCACATATTACATATATCCTTATGTACTCCTCACATATTACATATACCCTGATGTACTCCTCACATATTACATATACCCTGATGTACTCCTCACATATTACATATACCCTGATGTACTCCTCACATATTACATATACCCTGATGTACTCCTCACATATTACATATACCCTGATGTACTCCTCACATATTACACATACCCTCTTGTACTCCTCACATATTACATATACCCTGATGTACTCCTCACATATTACATATATCCTGATGTACTCCTCACATATTATATATACCCTGATGTACTCCTCACATATTACATATACCCTGATGTACTCCTCACATATTACATATATCCTTATGTACTCCTCACATGTTACATATATCCTGATGTACTCCTCATATATTACATATACCCTGATGTACTCCTCACAAATTACATATACCCTGATGTACTCCTCACATATTACATATATCCCGATGTACTCCTCACATATTACACATACCCTCTTGTACTCCTCACATATTACATATACCCTGATGTACTCCTCACATATTACATATATCCTGATGTACTCCTCCCATATTATATATACCCTGATGTACTCCTCACATATTACATATACCCTGATGTACTCCTCACATATTACATATATCCTTATGTACTCCTCACATGTTACATATATCCTGATGTACTCCTCATATATTACATATACCCTGATGTACTCCTCACAAATTACATATACCCTGATGTACTCCTCACATATTACATATATCCCGATGTACTCCTCACATATTACATTTAACCCTGATGTACTCCTCACATATATCCTGATGTACCCCTCACATATTACATATACCCTGATGTACTCCTTACATATTACATATATCCTTATGTACTCCTCACATATTACATATACCCTGATGTACTCCTCACATATTACATATATCCTTATGTACTCCTCACATATTACATATACCCTGATGTACTCCTCACATATTACATATACCCTGATGTACTCCTCACATATTACATATACCCTGATGTACTCCTCACATATTACATATATCCTGATGTACTCCTCAAATATTACATATATCCTGATGTACTCCTCACATATTACATATACCCTGATGTACTCCTGACATATTACATATACCCTGATGTACTCCTCACATATTACATATACCCTGATGTACTCCTCACATATTACATATATCCTGATGTACTCCTCACATATTACATATACCCTGATGTACTCCTCACAGATTACATATACCCTGATGTACTCCTCACATAATACATATATCCTGATGTACTCCTCACATATTACATATACCCTGATGTACTCCTCACATATTACATATACCCTGATGTACTCCTCACAGATTACATATATCCTATTCCTGATGTACTCCTCACATATTACATATACCCTGATGTACTCCTCACATATTACATATATCCTGATGTACTCCTCACATATTACATATACCCTGATGTACTCCTCACATATTACATATACCCTGATGTACTCCTCACATATTACATATACCCTCATGTACTCCTCACATATTACATATATCCTGATGTACTCCTCACATATTACATATATCCTGATGTACTCCTCACATATTACATATACCCTGATGTACTCCTCACATATTACATATACCCTGATGTACTCCTCACATATTACATATATCCTGATGTACTCCTCACATATTACATATATCCTGATGTACTCCTCACATATTACATATACCCTGATGTACTCCTCACAGATTACATATACCCTGATGTACTCCTCACAGATTACATACACCCTGATGTACTCCTCACATATTACATATACCCTGATGTACTCCTCACATATTACATATACCCTGATGTACTCCTCACATATTACATATATCCTGATGTACTCCTCACATATTACATATACCCTGATGTACTCCTCACATATTACATATATCCTGATGTACTCCTCACATATTACATATATCCTGATGTACTCCTCACATATTACATATATCCTGATGTACTCCTCACATATTACATATACCCTGATGTACGCCTCACATATTACATATACCCTGAAGTACTCCTCACATATTACATATACCCTCATGTACTCCTCACATATTACATATATCCTGATGTACTCCTCACATATTACATATATCCTGATGTACTCCTCACATATTACATATACCCTGATGTACTCCTCACATATTACATATACCCTGATGTACTCCTCACATATTACATATACCCTGATGTACTCCTCACATATTACATATATCCTGATGTACTCCTCACATATTACATATACCCTGATGTACTCCTCACATATTACATATATCCTGATGTACTCCTCACATATTACATATACCCTGATGTACTCCTCACATATTACATATACCCTGATGTACTCCTCACATATTACATATACCCTGATGTACTCCTCACAGATTCCATATATCCTATTCCTGATGTACTCCTCACATATTACATATACCCTGATGTACTCCTCACATATTACATATACCATGATGTACTCCTCACATATTACAAATATCCTGATGTACTCCTCACATATTACATATATCCTGATGTACTTCTCACATATTACATATATCCTGATGTACTCCTCACATATTACATATACCCTGATGTACTCCTCACATATTACATATACCCTGATGTACTCCTCACAGATTACATATATCCTATTCCTGATGTACTCCTCACATATTACATATACCCTGATGTACTCCTCACATATTACATATACCCTGATGTACTCCTCACATATTACATATACCCTGATGTACTCCTCACATATTACATATATCCTGATGTACTCCTCACATATTACATATACCCCGATGTACTCCTCACATATTACATATATCCCGATGTACTCCTCACATATTACATATACCCTGATGTACTCCTCAAATATTACATATACCCTGATGTACTCCTCACATATTACATATGTCCTGATGTACTCCTTACATATTACATATACCCTGATGTACTCCTCACATATTACATATACCCTGATGTACTCCTCACATATTACATATACCCTGATGTACTCCTCACATATTACAAATACCCTGATGTACTCCTCACATATTACATATATCCTGATGTATTCCTCACATATTACATATATCCTGATGTACTCCTCACATATTACATATATCCTGATGTACTCCTCACATATTACATATATCCTGATGTACTCCTCACATATTACATATACCCTGATGTACTCCCCACATATTACATATATCCTGATGTACTCCTCACATATTACATATATCCTTATGTACTCCTCACATATTACATATACCCTGATGTACTCCTCACATATTACATATACCCTTATGTACTCCTCACATATTACATATACCCTGATGTACTCCTCACATATTACATATACCCTGATGTACTCCTCACATATTACATATACCCTGATGTACTCCTCACATATTACACATACCCTCTTGTACTCCTCACATATTACATATACCCTGATGTACTCCTCACATATTACATATATCCTGATGTACTCCTCCCATATTATATATACCCTGATGTACTCCTCACATATTACATATACCCTGATGTACTCCTCACATATTACATATATCCTTATGTACTCCTCACATGTTACATATATCCTGATGTACTCCTCATATATTACATATACCCTGATGTACTCCTCACAAATTACATATACCCTGATGTACTCCTCACATATTACATATATCCCGATGTACTCCTCACATATTACATATACCCTGATGTACTCCTCACATATATCCTGATGTACCCCTCACATATTACATATACCCTGATGTACTCCTTACATATTACATATACCCTGATGTACTCCTCACATATTACATATACCCTGATGTACTCCTCACATATTACATATACCCTGATGTACTCCTCACATATTACATATACACTGATGTACTCCTCACATATTACATATACCCTGATGTACTCCTCACATATTACATATATCCTTATGTACTCCTCACATATTACATATACCCTGATGTACTCCTCACATATTACATATACCCTGATGTACTCCTCACATATTACATATATCCTTATGTACTCCTCACATGTTACATATATCCTGATGTACTCCTCATATATTACATATACCCTGATGTACTCCTCACAAATTACATATACCCTGATGTACTCCTCACATATTACATATATCCCGATGTACTCCTCACATATTACACATACCCTCTTGTACTCCTCACATATTACATATACCCTGATGTACTCCTCACATATTACATATATCCTGATGTACTCCTCCCATATTATATATACCCTGATGTACTCCTCACATATTACATATACCCTGATGTACTCCTCACATATTACATATATCCTTATGTACTCCTCACATGTTACATATATCCTGATGTACTCCTCATATATTACATATACCCTGATGTACTCCTCACAAATTACATATACCCTGATGTACTCCTCACATATTACATATATCCTGATGTACTCCTCACATATTACATATATCCTGATGTACTCCTCACATATTACATATACCCTGATGTACTCCTCACATATTACATATACCCTGATGTACTCCTCACATATTACATATATCCTGATGTACCCTTCACATATTACATATATCCTGATGTACTCCTCACATATTACATATATCCTGATGTACTCCTCACATATTACATATACCCTGATGTACTCCTCACATATTACATATACCCTGATGTACTCCTCACAGATTACATATACCCTGATGTACTCCTCACATATTACATATACCCTGATGTACTCCTCACATATTGCATATACCCTGATGTACCCCTCACATATTACATATACCCTGATGTACTCCTCACATATTACATATACCCCAATGTACTCCGCACATATTACATATACCCTGATGTACTCCTCACATATTACATATATCCTGATGTACACCTCACATATTACATATACCCTGATGTACTCCTCACATATTACATATATCCTGATGTACTCCTCACATATTACACAAACCCTGATGTACTCCTCACATATTACATATATCCTGATGTACTCCTCACATATTACATATATCCTGATGTACTCCTCACATATTACACAAACCCTGATGTACTCCTCACATATTACATATACCCTGATGTACTCCTCACATATTACATATATCCTGATGTACTCCTCACATATTACATATACCCTGATGTACTCCTCACATATTACATATACCCTGATGTACTCCTCACATATTACATATATCCTGATGTACTCCTCACATATTACATATACCCTTATGTACTCCTCACATATTACATATACCCTGATGTACTCCTCACATATTACATATACCCTGATGTACTCCTCACATATTGCATATACCCTGATGTACCCCTCACATATTACATATACCCTGATGTACTCCTCACATATTACATATACCCCGATGTACTCCGCACATATTACATATACCCTGATGTACTCCTCACATATTACATATATCCTGATGTACACCTCACATATTACATATACCCTGATGTACTCCTCACATATTACATATATCCTGATGTACTCCTCACATATTACACAAACCCTGATGTACTCCTCACATATTACATATATCCTGATGTACTCCTCACATATTACATATACCCTGATGTACTCCTCACATATTACATATATCCTGATGTACTCCTCACATATTACACATACCCTGATGTACTCCTCACATATTACACATACCCTGATGTACTCCTCACATATTACATATATCCTGATGTACTCCTCACATATTACATATACCCTGATGTACTCCTCACATATTACATATACCCTGATGTACTCCTCACATATTACATATACCCTGATGTACTCCTCACATATTACATATACCCTGATGTACTCCTCACATATTACATATATCCTGATGTACTCCTCACATATTACATATACCCCGATGTACTCCGCACATATTACATATACCCTGATGTACTCCTCACATATTACATATATCCTGATGTACTCCTCACATATTACATATACCCTGATGTACTCCTCACATATTACATATATCCTGATGTACTCCTCACATATTACATATACCCTGATGTACTCCTCACATATTACATATACCCTGATGTACTCCTCACATATTACATATACCCTGATGTACTCCTCACATATTACATATATCCTTATGTACTCCTCACATATTACATATACCCTGATGTACTCCTCACATATTACATATATCCTGATGTACCCCTCACATATTACATATACCCTGATGTACTCCTCACATATTACATATACCCTGATGTACTCCTCACATATTACATATATCCTTATGTACTCCTCACATATTACATATACCCTGATGTACTCCTCACATATTACATATACCCTGATGTACTCCTCACATATTACATATACCCTGATGTACTCCTCACATATTACATATACCCTGATGTACTCCTCACATATTACATATACCCTGATGTACTCCTCACATATTACATATACCCTGATGTACTCCTCACATATTACATATACCCTGATGTACTCCTCACATATTACATATATCCTGATGTACTCCTCACATATTACATATATCCTGATGTGCTCTTCACATATTACATATACCCTGATGTACTCCTCACATATTACATATATCCTGATGTACCCCTCACATATTACATATACCCTGATGTACTCCTCACATATTACATATACCCTGATGTACTCCTCACATATTACATATATCCTTATGTACTCCTCACATATTACATATACCCTGATGTACTCCTCACATATTACATATATCCTTATGTACTCCTCACATGTTACATATATCCTGATGTACTCCTCATATATTACATATACCCTGATGTACTCCTCACAAATTACATATACCCGATGTACTCCTCACATATTACATATATCCCGATGTACTCCTCACATATTACATATACCCTGATGTACTCCTCACATATTACATATACCCTGATGTACTCCTCACATATTACATATATCCTTATGTACTCCTCACATATTACATATACCCTGATGTACTCCTCACATATTACATATACCCTGATGTACTCCTCACATATTACATATACCCTGATGTACTCCTCACATATTACATATACCCTGATGTACTCCTCACATATTACATATACCCTGATGTACTCCTCACATATTACATATACCCTGATGTACTCCTCACATATTACATATACCCTGATGTACTCCTCACATATTACATATATCCTGATGTACTCCTCACATATTACATATATCCTGATGTGCTCTTCACATATTACATATACCCTGATGTACTCCTCACATATTACATATATCCTGATGTACTCCTCACATATTACATATATCCTGATGTACTCCTCACATATTACATATACCCTGATGTACTCCTCACATATTACATATATCCTGATGTACTCCTCACATATTACATATACCCTGATGTACTCCTCACATATTACATATATCCTGATGTACTCCTCACATATTATATATACCCTGATGTACTCCTCACATATTACATATATCCCGATGTACTCCTCACATATTACATATACCCTGATGTACTCCTCACATATTACATATACCCTGATGTACTCCTGACATATTACATATATCCTGATGTTCTCCTCACATATTACATATACCCTGATGTACTCCTCACATATTACATATACCCTGATGTACTCCTCACATATTACATATACCCTGATGTACTCCTCACATATTACATATATCCTTATGTACTCCTCACATATTACATATACCCTGATGTACTCCTCACATATTACATATATCCTTATGTACTCCTCACATGTTACATATATCCTGATGTACTCCTCATATATTACATATACCCTGATGTACTCCTCACAAATTACATATACCCTGATGTACTCCTCACATATTACATACATCCTGATGTACTCCTCACATATTACATATATCCTGATGTACTCCTCACATATACCCTGATGTACTCCTCACAAATTACATATACCCTGATGTACTCCTCACATATTACATATATCCTGATGTACTCCTCACATATTACATATACCCCGATGTACTCCTCACATATTACATATATCCCGATGTACTCCTCACATATTACATATACCCTGATGTACTCCTCACATATATCCTGATGTACCCCTCACATATTACATATACCCTGATGTACTCCTTACATATTACATATACCCTGATGTACTCCTCACATATTACATATACCCTGATGTACTCCTCACATATTACATATATCCTTATGTACTCCTCACATATTACATATACCCTGATGTACTCCTCACATATTACATATATCCTTATGTACTCCTCACATATTACATATACCCTGATGTACTCCTCACATATTACATATACCCTGATGTACTCCTCACATATTACATATACCCTGATGTACTCCTCACATATTACATATATCCTGATGTACTCCTCACAGATTACATATACCCTGATGTACTCCTCACATATTACACATATCCTGATGTACTCCTCACATATTACATATACCCTGATGTACTCCTCACATATTACATAGATCCTGATGTACTCCTCACATGTTACATATATCCTGATGTACTCCTCATATATTACATATACCCTGATGTACTCCTCACAAATTACATATACCCTGATGTACTCCTCACATATTACATATACCCTGATGTACTCCTCACATATTACATATATCCCGATGTACTCCTCACATATTACATATACCCTGATGTACTCCTCACATATATCCTGATGTACCCCTCACATATTACATATACCCTGATGTACTCCTTACATATTACATATACCCTTATGTACTCCTCACATATTACATATACCCTGATGTACTCCTCACATATTACATATATCCTTATGTACTCCTCACATATTACATATACCCTGATGTACTCCTCACATATTACATATATCCTTATGTACTCCTCACATATTACATATACCCTGATGTACTCCTCACATATTACATATACCCTGATGTACTCCTCACATATTACATATACCCTGATGTACTCCTCACATATTACATATATCCTGATGTACCCCTCACATATTACATATATCCTGATGTACTCCTCACATATTACATATACCCTGATGTACTCCTCACATATTACATATATCCTTATGTACTCCTCACATATTACATATACCCTGATGTACTCCTCACATATTACATATATCCTTATGTACTCCTCACATATTACATATACCCTGATGTACTCCTCACATATTACATATACCCTGATGTACTCCTCACATATTACATATACCCTGATGTACTCCTCACATATTACATATATCCTGATGTACTCCTCACATATTACATATACCCTGATGTACTCCTCACATATTACATATACCCTGATGTACTCCTCACATATTACATATATCCTGATGTGCTCTTCACATATTACATATACCCTGATGTACTCCTCACATATTACATATATCCTGATGTACTCCTCACATATTACATATATCCTGATGTACTCCTCACATATTACATATACCCTGATGTACTCCTCACATATTACATATATCCTGATGTACTCCTCACATATTACATATACCCTGATGTACTCCTCACATATTACATATATCCTGATGTACTCCTCACATATACCCTGATGTACTCCTCACATATTACATATACCCTGATGTACTCCTGACATATTACATATATCCTGATGTTCTCCTCACATATTACATATACCCTGATGTGCTCCTCACATATTACATATACCCTGATGTACTCCTCACATATTACATATATCCTGATGTACCCCTCACATATTACATATACCCTGATGTACTCCTCACATATTACATATACCCTGATGTACTCCTCACATATTACATATATCCTTATGTACTCCTCACATATTACATATACCCTGATGTACTCCTCACATATTACATATATCCTTATGTACTCCTCACATGTTACATATATCCTGATGTACTCCTCATATATTACATATACCCTGATGTACTCCTCACAAATTACATATACCCTGATGTACTCCTCACATATTACATATACCCTGATGTACTCCTCACATATTACATATATCCTGATGTACTCCTCACATATACCCTGATGTACTCCTCACAAATTACATATACCCTGATGTACTCCTCACATATTACATATATCCTGATGTACTCCTCACATATTACATATACCCTGATGTACTCCTCACATATTACATATATCCCGATGTACTCCTCACATATACCCTGATGTACTCCTCACAAATTACATATACCCTGATGTACTCCTCACATATTACATATATCCTGATGTACTCCTCACAAATTACATATACCCTGATGTACTCCTCACATATTACATATATCCTGATGTACTCCTCACAAATTACATATACCCTGATGTACTCCTCACATATTACATATATCCTGATGTACTCCTCACATATTACATATACCCTGATGTACTCCTCACATATTACACATATCCTGATGTACTCCTCACATATCACATATATCCTGATGTACTCCTCACATATACCCTGATGTACTCCTCACAAATTACATATACCCTGATGTACTCCTCACATATTACATATACCCTGATGTACTCCTCACATATTACATATATCCCGATGTACTCCTCACATATTACATATACCCTGATGTACTCCTCACATATTACATATACCCTGATGTACTCCTCACATATTACATATATCCTGATGTACCCCTCACATATTACATATACCCTGATGTACTCCTCACATATTACATATACCCTGATGTACTCCTCACATATTACATATATCCTGATGTACTCCTCACATATTACATATACCCTGATGTACTCCTCACATATTACATGTACCCTGATGTACTCCTCACATATTACATATACCCTGATGTACTCCTCACATATTACATATATCCCGATGTACTCCTCACATATTACATATACCCTGATGTACTCCTCACATATTACATATACCCTGATGTACTCCTCACATATTACATATATCCTGATGTACCCCTCACATATTACATATACCCTGATGTACTCCTCACATATTACATATATCCTGATGTACTCCTCACATATTACATATACCCTGATGTACTCCTCACATATTACATATACCCTGATGTACTCCTCACATATTACATATATCCTTATGTACTCCTCACATGTTACATATATCCTGATGTACTCCTCATATATTACATATACCCTGATGTACTCCTCACAAATTACATATACCCTGATGTACTCCTCACATATTACATATACCCTGATGTACTCCTCACATATTACATATACCCTGATGTGCTCCTCACATATTACATATATCCTGATGTATTCCTCACATATTACATATAATCTGATGTACTCCTCACATATTACATATACCCTGATATACTCCTCACATAGTACATATATCCTGATGTACTCCTCACATATTACATATATCCTGATGTACTCCTCACATATACCCTGATGTACTCCTCACAAATTACATATACCCTGATGTACTCCTCACATATTACATATATCCTGATGTACTCCTCACATATTACATATACCCTGATGTACTCCTCACATATTACATATATCCCGATGTACTCCTCACATATTACATATACCCTGATGTACTCCTCACATATTACATATACCCTCATGTACTCCTCACATATTACATATATCCTGATGTACTCCTCACATATTACATATACCCTGATGTACTCCTCACATATTACATATACCCTCATGTACTCCTCACATATTACATATATCCTGATGTACTCCTCACATATTACATATATCCCGATGTACTCCTCACATATTACATATACCCTGATGTACTCCTCACATATTACATATACCCTCATGTACTCCTCACATATTACATATACCCTCATGTACTCCTCACATATTACATATATCCTGATGTACTCCTCACAGATTACATATACCCTGATGGACTCCGCACATATTACATATACCCTGATGTACTCCTCACATATATCCTGATGTACTCCTCACATATTACATATATCCTTATGTACTCCTCACATATTACATATACCCTGATGTACTCCTCACATATTACATATACCCTGATGTACTCCTCACATATTACATATATCCTGATGTACTCCTCACATATTACATATATCCTGATGTACTCCTCACATATTACATATACCCTGATGTACTCCTCACATATTACATATACCCTGATGTACTTCTCACATATTACATATACCCTGATGTACTCCTCACATATTACATATATCCTGATGTACTCCTCACATATTACATATACCCTGATGTACTCCTCACATATTACATATATCCTGATGTACCCCTCACATATTACATACACCCTGATGTACTCCTCACATATTACATATATCCTGATGTACTCCTCACATATTACATATATCCTGATGTACTCCTCACATATTACATATACCCTGATGTACTCCTCACCTATTACATATATCCTGATATACTCCTCACATATTACATATACCCTGATGTACTCCTCACATATTACATATACCCTGATGTACTCCTCACACATTACATTTATCCTGATGTACTCCTCACATATTACATATATCCTGATGTACTCCTCATATTACATATATCCTGATGTACTCCTCACATATTATATATACCCTGATGTACTCCTCACATATTAGATATATCCTGATGTACTCCTCACATATTACATATATCCTGATGTACTCCTCACATATTACATATATCCTGATGTACTCTGTACAAATTACATGGACCCCCACATTATAAACGGAAATACCAGCAATACCGCAAACAGAACAACTACTAAGCTGAATCTGTGCAACAAAAGCAAGATGGCGCTCCCTTCCTTCTGAGTCCTACAGTGTGCCCAAACAGCAATTTACATCCACATATATGGATCCCAATACCCGGGAGAACCCGCTTAATATTTTATGAGGTATTTGTCTTCAGTGGCACAAACTGGTCACAACATATTGTGCACTAAAATGGCATATCAGCGGAAAATGTAATTTTTACTTTGCACCATCCGCTGCGCATTTATTTCCTATGCAAGAACACGTCGGGTGAAAATGCTCACTGCACCCCATAATATGCCGTACTTTAGTAGTTTCCAAGATAGGGGTCACTACTTGGGGGTTTGTTTTACTAATAGACCTCAGACTCCTGCAATTGTGGGCGAATGCTGTGAAAATCACCAAAATAGGCCTCAAATGCGCATGTTGCTCTTCACTTCTGAGCCCTGTCATTTGTCCAGGCAAATGATAAATGCCTTGAGGGGTGTAGTTTAGAAAATGGGGTCACTCCTTTGGGTCTTCCACTGCACTCTGGCACCTCAGGGTTTTGCAAATGCAACATTGCGCCCAAAAATCAAATCAGCAAAATCGGCATGCCAAATAGCGCACCTGCCTTTCTGAGCCCTGCAATGTGTAAAAACAGCAGTTTATGACCACATGTGGGGTATTGCCGTACTCGGGAGAAATTGCTTTACAAATTTTGGTTGGCTTTTTCGCCTTTGTCCCTGGTGGAAATGAAAAAAATTCAACATTTTAGTGTAAAGAAATGTTGATATTCATTTTCACGGCCTAATCCACTAAGTTCAGCAAAAAACCTGTGGGGTCTAAATGCTCACTATAAGCCTCGATAAATTCCTTGAGGGCTTCAGTTTCCAAAATTGGGTCACTTTTGGGGGTTTCCACTGTTTTGGTCCCTCAGGGGCTTTGCAAATGGAACAGGACACCCAAAAACTATTGCAGCAAAACTTGAGCTTCAAAAGCCGAATAGCGCTTCTTCCCTTCTGAGCCCCGCCGTGTGTCCAAACAGCAGTTTATTACCACATATGGGATATTGCCATAATCAGGAGAAATTGCTCTTCAAACGTTGGGGTGCTTTTTCTCCTTTATTCTTTTCAAAAATTTAAAATGTCCACGTTTTATCCAAAAAAAAAATAAATGTTAATTTCATATCATAATTACACTAAATTCTGCAAAAAAAAAAACCAGTGGTGTCAAAATGCCAACTATACCCCTAGATTAATTCCTTGGGGGTGTAGCTTCCAAAATGGGGTCTTTTTGATGGTTTTCGTTATGTTTTGGCCCCACAAGACCTTTTCAAACCTGAGATGGCACCTAAAATATTTCCTAATATGAAAGTAGGTCCCAAAATCCACTAGGTGCTCCCTTACTTCTGAGGCCGGTGCTTCAGCCCATTATCACACAGGGCCACATGTGGGATATTTCCAAAAACTGCAGAATCTGGGCAATAAATATTCAGTTGTGTTTCTTGGATAAAACTTTCTGTGTTACAGGGAAAAAATTATTACAAATGCATTTCGGCAAAAAAAATGAAATTTGTAAATTTTGCCTCCACTTTGCTATAATTCCTGTGAAAAGGGTTAAAATACTTTCTGATTTTATGATTTTATGGGCACTTACTAATATATAAGGCCCTCAAAGCCACTTCAGATCTGAACTGGTCCCTGAAAAAAATAGCCTTTTGAAATTTTCTTGAAGATGTGAGAATTTGCTACTAAAGTTCTGATCCTTGTAACGTCCTAGAAAAATAAAATGTTAAAAAAACAATGCAAATATAAAGTAGACATGTGGGGATGTAAACTAGTGACTATTACGTGTGGTATAACCGTCTGTCTTACAAGTAGATTTTCTCTAAATTTTGGTGTTTTTCACTCATAAATATTGAATTTATCGTTCAATTTTTTTTACTAACCTAAACTCCAATGTGTCACGAGAAAACACTCTCAGAATCACTTGGATAAGTAAAAGCATTCCCACGTTATTACCACATAAAGCGACACATGTCCGATTTGAAAACATAGGCTGTGTCCACAAGGGGTTAAAGAATAAATGAAAACCTATTATGTCATGGTCACTATTCCCTAGGTGACACCCAACCTGATATTCTGTCCGGCCTATTGGTTAAACTTAGGTCTAGAAGAGCCGCCCTCTTGTCGGGTCTTACGCCCATCCTCATATACCCACCCTCATATACTCACCCTCATATACCCATCCTCATATACCCATCCTCTCATACCCATCCTCTCATACCCATCCTGTCATACCCATCCTCATATACCCACCCTCATATACCCACCCTCATATACACATCCTCATATACCCACCCTCATATACCCATCCTCATATACCCATCCTCATATACCCATCCTCTCATACCCATCCTCTCATACCCATCCTCTCATACCCATCCTCTCATACCCATCCTCATATACCCACCCTCATATACCCATCCTCATATACCCATCCTCATATACCCATCCTCTCATACCCATCCTCTCATACCCATCCTCTCATACCCATCCTCTCATACCCATCCTCATATACCCATCCTCATATACCCATCCTCATATACCCATCCTCATATACCCATCCTCATATACCCATCCTGTCATACCCATCCTCATCTACCCACCCTCATATACCCATCCTAATATACCCATCCTCATATACCCATCCTCATATACCCATCCTCATATACCCATCCTCATATACCCATCCTCATATACCCATCCTCATATACCCATCCTCATATACCCATCCTCATATACCCATCCTCATATACGCATCCTCATATACCCACCCTCATATACCCACCCTCATATACCCACCCTCATATACCCATCCTCATATACCCATCCTCATATACCCATCCTCATATACCCATCCTCATATACCCATCCTCATATACCCATCCTCATATACCCATCCTCTCATACCCATCCTCTCATACCCATCCTCTCATACCCATCCTCTCATACCCATCCTCTCATACCCATCCTCTCATACCCATCCTCTCATACCCATCCTCTCATACCCACCCTCATATACCCATCCTCATATACCCATCCTCATATACCCATCCTCTCATACCCATCCTCTCATACCCATCCTCTCATACCCATCCTCTCATACCCATCCTCATATACCCATCCTCATATACCCATCCTCATATACCCATCCTGTCATACCCATCCTCATCTACCCATCCTCATATACCCATCCTCATATACCCATCCTCATATACCCATCCTCATATACCCATCCTGTCATACCCATCCTCATCTACCCACCCTCATATACCCACCCTCATATACCCATCCTCATATACCCATCCTCATATACCCATCCTCATATACCCATCCCCATATACCCATCCTCATATACACATCTTCTCAAACACGTCCTTGTACACAGTTCCACATACGCCCATTTTCACACTAATCCCCATAAACTCATCCTCTTCCTCATAAACATACACCATCTTCACACTCCTCCTCATACACCCATCCTCATACACACAACTCAAACACCTTGCCTCATACTTATCCTCACCCCCATACACCCATCGATGTCCTCCTACACCCATTATTGTCCTCCAACACACATCCTCATAATCTTCCTCAACCCCATAGACCCATCATGGTCCTCCTACACCCATCCTCATACTCTTCCTCACCTCCATACACCCATCGTTGTCCTCCTACACCCATCCTCATACTCATCCTCACCCATCATTGTCCTCCTACACCCATCCTCATATACACAACTCCTCATATACCTTGCCTCATACTTATCCTCACCCCCATACACCCATCATGGTCCTCCTACACCCATCCTCATATACACAACTCCTCATATACCTTGCCTCATACTTATCCTCACCCCCATACACCCATCGTTGTCCTCCTACACCCATCATCACACTCTTCATCACCTCCATACACCCATCATTGTCCTCCTACACCGATCCTCATGCTCATCCTCACACCCATCGTTGTCTTCCTACACCCATCCTCATGCTCATCCTCACACCCATCGTTGTCGTCCTACACCCACCCTCATTCTCATCCTCTCACCCTTGTCCTCCTACACCCACCCTCATACTCATCCTCACACCCATCGTTGTCCTCCTACAACCACCCTCATACTCATCCTCACACCCATCGTTGTCCTCCTACACCCATCCTCATACTCATCCTCATCCCGATACACCCATCGTTGTCCTCCTACACCCATCCTCATACTCATCCTCACACTCATCCTCACACCCATCATTGTCCTCCTACACCCACGCTCATGCTCATCCTCACACCCATCGTTGTCCTCCTACACCCATCCTCATGCTCATCCTCACACCCATCGTTGTCCTCCTACACCCATCCTCATACTCCTCCTCATACCAATCGTTGTCCTCCTACACGCATCCTCATACTCATCCTCACACCCATCGTTGTCCTCCTACACCCATCCTCATACTCCTCCTCATACCAATCGTTGTCCTCCTACACCCATCCTCATGCTCATCCTCACACCCATCGTTGTCCTCCTACACCCATCCTCATACTCCTCCTCATACCAATCGTTGTCCTCCTACACCCATCCTCATGCTCATCCTCACACCCATCGTTGTCCTCCTACACCCATCCTCATACTAATCCTCACACCCATCGTTGTCCTCCTACACCTACTCTTATACTCATCCTCACACCCATCGTTGTCCTCCTAACCCACCCTCATACTTATCCTCACACCCATCGTTGTCGTCCTACACCCACCTTCATACTCATCCTCACACCCATCGTTGTCTTCCTACACCCATCCTCATGCTCATCCTCACACCCATCGTTGTCCTCCTGCACCCATCCTCATACTTATCGTCACACCCATCATTGTCCTCATACTCATTCTCACACCCATCGTTGTCGTCCTACACCATCCTCATACTCATCCTCATACCCATCGTTGTCCTCCTACACCCATCTTCATACTCAACCTCACACCCATCGTTGTCCTCCTACACCCACCCTCATACTCATCCTCACACTCATTGTTGTCCTCCTACACCCATCCTCATACTCATCCTCACACCCATCGTTGTCCTCCTACACCCATCCTCATACTCATCCTCACACCCATCGTTGTCCTCCTACACCCACCCTCATACTCATCCTCACACTCATTGTTGTCCTCCTACACCCATCCTCATACTCATCCTCACACCCATCGTTGTCCTCCTACACCCATCCTCATGCTCATCCTCACACCCATTGTTGTCCTCCTACACCCATCCTCATACTCATCCTCACACCCATCGTTGTCCTCCTACACCCACCCTCATACTCATCATCACACCCATCATTGTCCTCCTACACCCATCCTCATACTCATCCTCACACCCATCGTTGTCCTCCTACACCCACCCTCATACTCATCCTCACACCCATCATTGTCCTCCTACACCCATCCTCATACTCATCCTCACACCCATCGTTGTCCTCCTACACCCACCCTCATACTCATCCTCACACCCATCATTGTCCTCCTACAACTATTGTGTATTATTAATGTGTTTGTACCACTCTTTCCCGTCTAGGTCTGTGAAGGATCATTGGGCGCATCACATAGAGCTGGAGGTACAGAATGTAACAGTAAATAAGACTCGCACGGACAGCATTTCTCTGTTAAGCTCCTTTTAAGGTGCAAGTTCACACCTAGTAAATCTACACACATAACCGGACTCTGCGTAACTAGCAACGTCTTCCCTGATTCCCATTATTGAATCACTATAATGTGAAGTGGGAGCGACCAAATAATAGGGACAGAACACGAGGCGCTGACACGCTGCACAAAAGTCAATCTGGATTTTCTCTCCGCTGCCTGCTCTAGAACCCCTACAAATATATAACATTTCACCCCCATTACATATACAACAGATGTGGCCCCCATTACATATACAACAGATGTGGCCCCATTACATATTTAACAGATGTGGCCCCATTACATATTTAACAGATGTGGCCCCCATGTCATATATAACAGATGTGGCCCCCATGTTCCTCCAGGATTACCGGACAGAATTCATCAGTGAATGGCGGAAGTTGAGTCTGGACGTGGTTCTCTGTCCCATGTTGGGTCCGGCCTTCAATACTGGCTATGCGGGGAGACTGCTCGGTAAATATATGGTCCCTGTTCTCAGGAGCTCCTTCACATATATTGATCATACAGTGTTACAGGGGCCCGTGTAGTTTACAACAGTAACTATGATAGACGTGGTGTGGGGGTGACCATGGACCCCCCTGGTTCGGGGCTGGGTTGCAACTACGACCCCTATATCTACACCACTGCTGCCACCGCTGGAAGGTTGCTCTGTAGACGGTTCTTACTTATTGATTTGTTCTCTGTTACGTCTGAAGCTGCCGTGTGTGGAAAACCTAAAGAGACCAGAGAACCAATGCATCTGGGGACTACAACCCCCTCCATCCCCACACACTGGCACCAGAGAAATGTGGAGGCTCAGACACAATCCCAGAAGATCTGAGAGTCCACCCCTGCCCTTAGATGTGGAGACAGAGAGGTCCAGGCTTGGTAAATAACAAAACCAGGAATGGTGCCGCAGATCTGATGAGGTTCCACTTATGTCTCCCCCAGCTGCAATCTCCTACACCATGCTCTACAATCTTCTACATTTTCCGGCTGGAGTTGTCCCTGTTGGTTCGGTCACTGCAGAAGATGAGGAGGAACTGAAGCATTACAGGGGCTACGGCAACGACCCCTGGGACAAGCTCTTCAAAAAGGTGAATATCAGGGCAGCAGGCGTGAGATGGGGTGGCACTGGGAAAGGCCCATATACCTGATGGGAGTATTTGTCCTGCTTGTCTGCTGGTAACTCTAGGGGCAGATCCTGGGTCCCATGGGTGACCAGATAACTCTCCTTTAGGAGCTACAATTATGGTCGGCCGTCACTCAGGAGCCTTGGCCATGGAAGCAGAGACGCATGCTCTCCAACAAATGCTCCCGGTGCCAATGATCCCTGTATTATTGGTGCCACCATGGAGGTATTCCACATGGTAATGTCCATGTAGTAGTGTAGGCACAATAGTAGCACCAGTACAGAAATAAGATCAGCCCTGACCACATAGAATTATCCAAAAATTGTGTCCCACGTAGCAGTGACCATAATATAGGTGTACAACAAAGCCTAATACTAATGTGCCAGTCACAGATCCCCCATACCTCTCTCACCTGCTCCAGGGTCCTGCTATGTATGCCTATGTCAGTAATGGGGTGGGAGGGTCAGGAATGGGGCACAAGAGCCCAGTGTGGCCCCCTGCCATAAATGATGTGTGGGGCGGGCAAGCTCTCTTGGTGCCGAGGGTTACTAGAATGCGACACCCCCCTCAGTCTCAGCATGATACCTGTCATATGCTATCAGCCCTGATTAACTCCATAACATCCACGGCCGAGAAGCATGTGTGGTATCATACAGCGCCGCTCCAACACAGTGGAGATTTTTTTTTTTCATGCAACCCCCATAATGGAGCTCTAGGCAACTGCCTACTCTGCCTTCCCGTGACTCTTTGTACGTGTTGTCTCTGCAGGCTGTTGAAGGTGGGGTGGGTCTGCCCTTGTCTGTCCAGTGTGCGGCCCTCCCCTATCAGGACGAACTCTGCCTGCGCCTCATGAAGGAGATTGAAACCCTGAGCAGCCGCCACCGCAAGGGATAAGAGGGAAGCACATCCGGAGCGTGGAGCAGCGGCTGAAGGTTTTATAGCTGAACTACATCTCTAGAGCTTAACTCTTTCTATTCCACTTCCTGTGGGGGCGGGGGTATTTAGTCGCTGACTACTCGAGCTCAGCTCTCAGGTGATCTATTACCAGACTGAAGCAGCCACTGAAGTTCATTGATGTGAATGTTATACAGCATCTCTCCTGAATATTTGATGCAGTGTTTCCGGAGATCGTTGATCGTGGGTATGGATGATAACCGATGATGGATATGAAAGATGGAGATGCATGATAAGCGATGACGGATATGGATGATGATCAATGAAGGATATACATGATAACTGTAGCTGGATATGGATGATGAGCGATGACGGATATGGATGATGACTGATGATGGATATGGAATATGGATGATGACTGATGGCGGATATAGATGATGGACATGAATGATAACCGATGGTGGATATGGATGTTGATGAATATGCTTATGAGGGACTGGGGAAAAGGGTGACTGCCGCCATGGCGTATAGTTACAATGCTATGTTTGAACATACAAGTGGTGCTTGATAGTTTGTGATCCCTTTGGAATTTTCTATATTTCTACATATATTTGACCTAAAACTACATGAGATTTCACACAAGTCCTAGAAGTAGATAAAGAGAATCAAATCACCCAAATAAGTTACCAATATTAGACCTGGTCATTTATCTACAGAGGAAAATGATCCAATATTTGGGAGCGGCAAAAGTGTGTGAAGGATAAGATGAAGGTGACATTAGAGTCGGGTATTTTTAACCCATGGGATGACGATCCGGTGTGAGCGGGCGACCTGTTCTATGTAAAGGCCCGGGATCTATCACTCTCATCATCCCAACACATGATCATGGCACAAAGAAGGAGATTTCTGAGGAGCTCAGGAGAAGACTTGTTGCTGCTGGAGAAGGTGTCAAAACCATCTCTAAAGAGTTCAGACTCCACAATCCACAGTCAGAGAGATTATGTACAAATGGAGGCAATTCAAGACCATCATTACCCTCCCCCGGAGTGATCGACCAACAAAGATCAGGCCAAGAGCGAGGCGTATAACAGTCCGCAAGGTCAAAAAGGAACCCAAGGAAATCTCTAATCCTGGTTTGGGCCTGTTTTGCTGCATCTGGGCCAGGACGGGCATCATTGATAAAACAATGAATTATTCCAGCAAATTCTAAGGAAAATGTCAGGACGTCTGTCCATCAGCTGAATCTCAAACGATCGTGGGTCATGCAGCAAGACAACGGCCCCAGCACACAAGTCGCTCTACCAGGGAATGGTTAAAGAGGCTCTGTCACCAGATTTTGCAACCCCTATCTGCTATTGCATGTGATCGGCGCTGCAATGTAGATTACAGTAACGTTTTTATTTTTAAAAAACGAGCATTTTTGGCCAAGTTATGACCATTTTTGTATTTATGCAAATGAGGCTTGCAAAAGTCCAAGTGGGCGTGTTTAAAGTAAAAGTCCAACTGGGCGTGTATTATGTGCGTACATCGGGGCGTTTTTACTACTTTTACTAGCTGGGCGTTGTGTATAGAAGTAACATCCACTTCTCTTCAGAACGCCCAGCTTCTGGCAGTGCAGACACAGCCGTGTTCTCGAGAGATCACGCTGTGACGTCACTCACTTCCTGCCCCAGGTCCTGCATCGTGTCGGACGAGCGAGGACACATCGGCACCAGAGGCTACAGTTGATTCTGCAGCAGCATCGGCGTTTGCAGGTAAGTAGCTACATGGACTGCAGAATCAACTGTAGCCTCTGGTGCCGGTGTCCTCGCTCGTCCGACACGATGCAGGACCTGGGGCAGGAAGTGAGTGACGTCACAGCGTGATCTCTCGAGAACACGCGGTGTCTGCACTGCCAGAAGCTGGGCGTTGTGAAGAGAAGTGGATGATACTTCTATACACAACACCCAGCTAGTAAAAGTAGTAAAAACGCCCCGATGTACGCACATAATACACGCCCAGATGTAACACACACAATACACGCCCCGATGTACTTTTACTGTAAACACGCCCACTTGGACTTTTGCAAGCCTCATTTGCATAAATACAAAAATGGTCATAACTTGGCCAAAAATGCTCGTTTTTTAAAAATAAAAACGTTACTGTAATCTACATTGCAGCGCCGATCACAGGCAATAGCAGATAGGGGCTGCAAAATCTGATGACAGAGCCTCTTTAAGGAAGAAGAAAGTGAAAGTTTTGGAATGGCCAAGTCAAAGTCCTGTCCGTAATCCAATAGAAATGTTGTGGAAGGACCTGAAGCGAGAAGTTCATGAGAGGAAACCACCAACATAGCAGAGGTGAAGCTGTATTGTACAGAGAAATGGGCTCAAATCCTCCCAGCCGATGTGGAGGACTGATCAACAATTACCGGAGACGTTTAGATGCTGCACAAGGCGTCACACCGGACACTGAGAGCAGAGGTTCACTTACTTTTACCGCTCACAGATATTGAATCATGTCCCTCAATAGATAGATGACCAAGTCTAATATTGTTCACTCATTTGTTTGATTTGCTTCTCAACTTTTAGGGCTTGTGTGAAAATCTGATGTCGAAAATCCTGAATCACAAACGTTGAAGCGCCACTGGAGATGATATGAGGGTGCTGCCAGTGCCGCTTTACTCGTTAGCGATTGATGGCCATCGTGCCGGGGATCTTGAAGATAAAAGAGCAGGGTGCACGTTGGCACAACCCTCAGTGGTAGAACAGTCGCGCCAGGCTGGAAATTGCTGTCCAGGCTTTACTGTGCTCTATGACAGACTGTTTTCGGGGTTCACACGACCCCTTCTTCAGGTCAGAGGAGACATACATTGTGGGGTTCGGGTTGACAGTTAAACATTCAAAAGAAAAAAGGCGCCAGCAAGCCGACTCTGCTCCGTACCCCTCCTCCCACTGTGGGGGGTGAACGTTGCCCTGGAAAACCTGGTGACGTCCTGATATCCGGAGCAGAGTGCGACTTCTGTGTCCTGTGTATGTCTCGCTGTGGAATGATCTATATATCCTATATACTATATATATGTTTCTAGTTAAACACTCCGGAGATCCACGGTCCTGATCCTGATTGTTCCAGCACGGAGATGACGACGCGATTGTTCGGCTTCACGTGATATTGTTGCTAGGATACAGAAGAGAAGAAATATGACATTGTAACTGAGAGAACGGGGAGACGGTAATCTCAGACCGTGCTGGAGATTTTTCAACGACATAATGACTATCTCGTCTCTCCCTATGATCGTATGTCGCGGTGCATTGATGTGATCGACTGAATATTGCGCTCAGAACCTTTCAGATTAAACATGAAGCCATTGCCACTGAAACGACTAGGACTCATTCACTTTCTGGGGCCGTCTCGTAATGATAGACTGTTGTATCTGTAGGGGGAGACAGAGGGACCTGGCGGAGGGGGGGGACAGAGGGACCTGGAGACGGGGGACAGAGGGACCTGGAGAGGGGGGACAGAAGGACCTGGAGGAGGAGACAGAGGGACCTAGAGGAGGAGACAGAGAGACCTGGAGGGGGGGGACAGAGGGACCTGGAGGGGGGGGGACAGAGGGACCTGGAGGAGGAGACAGAGGGACCTGGAGAGGGGGGACAGAGGCACCTGGAGGGGGAGACAGAGAGACCTGGAGAGGAGGGACACAGGGACCTGGAGGGGGGGGCAGAGGGACCTGGAGGGAGGGGGAGACAGAGGGACCTGGAGGGGGAGACAGAGGGACTTGGAGGGGGAGACAGAGGGACCTGGAGGGGGAGACAGAGGGACCCGGAGGGGGTGGAGGAGGGACCTGGATGGAGGGGGAGACAGAGGGACCTGGAGGGGGGGACAGAGGGACCTGGAGAGGAGGGACAGAATGACCTGGAGGGAGGGACAGAAGGACCTGGCAGGGGGACAGAGGGACCTGAAAGGGGGGGACAGAGGGACCTGGAGGGGGGCAGTCCATCTCTACTCCCAATAGGAAAATGTTTGGACGCGTCTGTGAACTGAATCTCAAGAGATCGTGGGTCATGCAGCAAGACAACGGCCCTCAGCACACAAGTCGCTCTACCAGAGAATGGTTAAAGAAGAACAAAAAATTTGTTCTTGAATGACCCAGTCAGAGTGTGAGGTTGTGTGTCGTCTCGAGTGCCAGGCCGTTGACCAGGCGGGTAGAAATTCTTGGCGGTCCATTTGTCCTGATCTGTCAGTTCAGAGACTTTATTTCTGTTTTGTTAATAAGAAGCCTTGGGATGGTTTATCTACTTGGTAAATACAATATGAAGATGAAGCACCGCGAGGGCAGAGAGCAGTCGTCCACATGTCCGCCCCTGTAGACCCCAGTCTCAGGTCCTGTCCTGGAGGGTTGTGCTGGACTCTTTCCATAGACATGATCATTACATTCCCATCATGTTGCTGCTCCCCCCGCTCATGTTCGCCAATGTAGACCCCAGTCTCATGTCCTGTCTCAAACATGGAGGGTTGTGCTGGACTCTTTCCATAGACATGGTCATTACATTCTCATCACGTTGCTGCTCCCACCACTCATGTCCGCCAATGTAGACCCCAGTCTCATGTCCTGTCTCACACATGGAGGGTTATGCTGGACTCGTTCCATAGACATGATCATTACATTCTCATCACGTTGCTGCTCTCCCACTCATGTCCGCCAATGTAGACCACAGTCTCATGTCTTGTCTCACACATGGAGGGTTGTGCTGGACTCTTTCCATAGACATGATACATTCTCATCATGTTGCTGCTCCCCCCGCTCATGTCTGCCAATGTAGGCCCCAGTCTCAGGTCCTGTCTCACACATGGAGGGTTGTGCTGGACTCTTTCCATAGACATGATCATTACATTCTCATCATGTTGCTGCTCCCCCTGCTCATGTCCGCCAATGTAGACCCCAGTCTCAGGTCCTGTCTCACACACGGAGGGTTGTGCTGGACTCTTTCCATAGACATGATCATTACATTCTCATCATGTTGCTGCTCTCCCCACTCATGTCCGCCAATGTAGACCCCAGTCTCAGTTCCTGTCTCACACATGGAGGGTTGTGCTGGACTCTTTCCATAGACATGATCATTACATTCCCATCATGTTGCTGCTCCCCCTCCCCGCTCATGTCCGCCAATGTAGACCCCAGTCTCATGTCCTGTCTCACACATGGAGGGTTGTGCTGGACTCTTTCCATAGACGTGATCATTACATTCTCATCATATTGCTGCTCCCCCTGCTCATGTCCGCCAATGTAGACCCCAGTCTCATGTCCTGTCTCACACATGGAGGGTTGTGCTGGACTCTTTCCATTGACATGGTCATCATTACATTCCCATCATGTTGCTGCTCCCGCCGCTCATGTCCGCCAATGTAGACCCCAGTCTCAGGTCCTGTCTCACACATGGAGGGTTGTGCTGGACTCTTTCCATAGACATGATCATTACATTCTCATCATGTTGCTGCTCCCCCCGCTCATGTCCGCCAATGTAGGCCCCAGTCTCAGGTCCTGTCTCACACATGGAGGGTTGTGCTGGACTCTTTCCATAGACATGATCATTACATTCTCATCATGTTGCTGCTCCCCCTGCTAATGTCCGCCAATGTAGACCCCAGTCTCAGGTCCTGTCTCACACATGGAGGGTTGTGCTGGACTCTTTCCATAGACATGATCATTACATTCCCATCATGTTGCTGCTCCCCCTCCCCGCTCATGTCCGCCAATGTAGACCCCAGTCTCATGTCCTGTCTCACACATGGAGGGTTGTGCTGAACTCTTTCCATAGACATGATCATTACATTCTCATCATATTGCTGCTCCCCCCGCTCATGTCCGCCAATGTAGACCCCAGTCTCATGTCCTGTCTCACACATGGAGGGTTGTGCTGGACTCTTTCCATTGACATGGTCATTACATTCCCATCATGTTGCTGCTCCCGCCGCTCATGTCCGCCAATGTAGACCCCAGTCTCATGTCCTGTCTCACACATGGAGGGTTGTGCTGGACTCTTTCCATAGACATGATCATTACATTCTCATCATATTGCTGCTCCCCCTGCTCATGTCCGCCAATGTAGACCCCAGTCTCATGTCCTGTCTCACACATGGAGGGTTGTGCTGGACTCTTTCCATTGACATGGTCATCATTACATTCCCATCATGTTGCTGCTCCCGCCGCTCATGTCCGCCAATGTAGACCCCAGTCTCAGGTCCTGTCTCACACATGGAGGGTTGTGCTGGACTCTTTCCATAGACATGATCATTACATTCTCATCATGTTGCTGCTCCCCCCGCTCATGTCCGCCAATGTAGGCCCCAGTCTCAGGTCCTGTCTCACACATGGAGGGTTGTGCTGGACTCTTTCCATAGACATGATCATTACATTCTCATCATGTTGCTGCTCCCCCTGCTCATGTCCGCCAATGTAGACCCCAGTCTCAGGTCCTGTCTCACACATGGAGGGTTGTGCTGGACTCTTTCCATAGACATGATCATTACATTCTCATCATGTTGCTGCTCTCCCCACTCATGTCCACCAATGTAGACCCCAGTCTCAGGTCCTGTCTCACACATGGAGGGTTGTGCTGGACTCTTTCCATAGACATGATCATTACATTCCCATCATGTTGCTGCTCCCCCTCCCCGCTCATGTCCGCCAATGTAGACCCCAGTCTCATGTCCTGTCTCACACATGGAGGGTTGTGCTGAACTCTTTCCATAGACATGATCATTACATTCTCATCATATTGCTGCTCCCCCCGCTCATGTCCGCCAATGTAGACCCCAGTCTCATGTCCTGTCTCACACATGGAGGGTTGTGCTGGACTCTTTCCATTGACATGGTCATTACATTCCCATCATGTTGCTGCTCCCGCCGCTCATGTCCGCCAATGTAGACCCCAGTCTCATGTCCTGTCTCACACATGGAGGGTTGTGCTGGACTGTTTCCATTGACATGGTCATTACATGCTCATCATGTTGCTGCTCCCCCCGCTCATGTCCGGCGCTGGGGTCCTTGCGCTCTTGTCTTCGAGCAGATTGCATTTCAGCGGCTGCAGGAGAAGGAGGTGATGGGATTTTGATGAGGTTTTTTCGATGATTGTCCCTGAATTGACTTTTTTCTCGTAGAATACAATCAGCCGCTGGTTCCGCACCTCTGACCTGGAACCATTATTATTTGCAAACATCAGTGCAGCAACAGGCCAGGCATTCGGTCATGATAACATTTACATGACTTGGGTTACCGGGATTTCTAGTCTTCAATTTACCATCCTCACGTCCGATAAATAGGTCAAAGCTGGAATTAACCCTTGTTCTACCAACTCCTCTAAACAATGCTTCATATACAATATACACTGCCCCTGGCCTCCTGCAGCAGAAACACATAAATAGCCAGAGCAGAGAGTTCTACAACATTTCCCAATATATTAACAGATACTTCACTATTACTCCAAATATGAATCTTACAGAGCGCGACCTCATCATATAAAGTGTGACATCATCATATACAGTGTGACCTCAACATATACAGTGTGACCTCATCATATACAGTGTGACCTCATCATATACAGTGTGACACCATCATATACAGTGACCTCATCATATACAGTGTGACCTCATCATTTGCAGTGTGACCTCATCATATAAAGTGTGACCTCATCATTTACAGTGTGACCTCATCATATACAGTGTAACCTCATCATATAAAGTGTGACATCATCATATACAGTGACCTCATCATATACAGTGTGACCTCATCATATACAGTGTGACCTCATCATTTGCAGTGTGACCTCATCATATAAAGTGTGACCTCATCATTTACAGTGTGACCTCATCATATACAGTGTGAACTCATCATATAAAGTGTGACATCATCATATACAGTGTGACCTCATCATATACAGTGTGTCCTCATCATATACAGTGTGACCTCATCATATAATGTGTGACATCATCATATACAGTGACCTCATCATATACAGTGTGACATAATCATATTCAGTGTGACCGCATCATATAAAGTGTGACATCATCATATACAGTGCAACCTCATCATATAAAGTGTGACATCATCATATACAGTGTGACCTCATCATGTACAGTGTGACCTCATCATATAAAGTGTGACCTCATCATATAAAGTGTGACATCATCATATACAGTGACCTCATCATATACAGTGTGACATCATCATATTTAGTGTGACCTCATCATATACAGTGTGACATCATCATTTACAGTGTGAACATCATCATATACAGTGTGACTTCAACATATACAGTGTGACCTCATCATATACAATTTGACATCATCATATACAGTTTGACATCATATACAGTGACCTCATCATATAAAGTGTGACCTCATCATATACAGTGTGACATCATCATTTACAGTGTGACATCATCATTTACAGTGTGACCTCATCATTTACAGTGTGACCTCATCATATACAGTGTGACATCTTCATTTACAGTGTGACTTCATCATATACAGTGTGACCTCATCATATACAATGTGACATCATAATATACAGTTTGCCATCATATACAGTGACCTCATAATATAAAGTGTGACCTCATCATATACAGTGTGACCTCATCATATACAGTGTGACATCATCATTTACAGTGTGACATCATCATATACAGTGTGACCTCATCATATACAGTGTGACATCATTTACAGTGTGACCTCATCCTATACAGTGTGACCTCATCATATACAGTGTGACCTCATCATTTACAGTGTGACCTCATCATTTACAGTGTGACCTCATCATTTATAGTGTGACATCTTCATTTACAGTGTGACTTCATCATATACAGTGTGACCTCATCATATAAAGTGTGACCTCATCATATACAGTTTGACCTCATCATATACAGTGTGACATCATCATTTACGGTGTGACCTCATCATATACAGTGTGACCTCATAATTTACAGTGTGACCTCATCATTTACAGTGTGACCTCATCATATACAGTGTGACCTCATCATTTACAGTGTGACCTCATCATATACAGTGTGACAGCATCATATATAGTGTGACATCATCATTTACAGTGTGACCTCATTATATACAGTGTGACCTCATCATTTACAGTGTGACTTCATCATATACAGTGTGACATCATCATATACAGTGACCTCATCATATACAGTGACCTCATCATATACAGTGTGACATCATCATATACAGTGTGATTTTGTCATATACAGTGACCTCATCATATATAGTGTGACCTCATCATATATAGTGTGACCTCATCATATACAGCATGACCTCATCATATACAGCGTGATCTCATTATATACAGCGTGACCTCATCATATACAGCGTGATCTCATTATATACAGTGTGAGCTCATCATATACAGTGTGACTTCATTATATATAGTGTGACCTCATCATATACAGTGTGACCTCATCATATACAGCGTGACCTCATTATTTACAGTGTGACCTCAGGGCCGCCATTAGGAATTTCAGGGCCCCATACAGCCAAATTATCTGCCCCCCCCACCGGCTCTGCCCATTAACTGTTGCCCACCCAGCACCATATCATGCTCTGTGTGTGATGCATATTTATTAACTTTTGACTTGGCCATAAGATTTTGAATCCTGCCCCCATGACAAGGTAGACTCATTTGGCAGGGCCCTACTCTAACTTATTTACAATTTCTCAACACCTCTAGATGTATCTAACACTAGTAAAAACTGCTAAATTATAGTTAACCTACCCGGTGTTCTTCTCTTGCTTCTGGCTCCATTTTCTTATTTCGGTCCCCGTTGTACAGGATCTAAGATGGCCACCACTTTCTCAGACTTGCATATAGGAAGCGTTGTCTGCAAGTCTGAGGCATGCCCCCACCTCCTTCACTGCCGTCAGATAGACCCACACTGATGACGTCAGCGCTGTGTCCATCTTTTCTGACGCTTTGGGTTCTTGACAAGCATAGAATGATATACTTACATCCAGAAGTTAATTCATGATGTCCCCGGCGCGGTCTTCCTCCGCCTTTCACTGATGCGCTGCCCGTGAGAACGTTGCTGCAGTCGGAACCTTTCTCAAGAACCCAGCAGGGGAAGTGTCAGAAGAGATGGACACAGTTCTCAGTTCTAGTCCATCTGAGAGCAGTGAAGGAGTTGGGGACGTGTCCAGACTTGAAGACAACGCTCTCCATAAGTAAGTCTGAGACAGTGACAGCCATTTTGTATCTCAGACAACGGAGAACGGAGGCAGAAGCAAAAAACTGTAGACCACTAGGTAGGTGAATGATAATTTTGCAGTTTTTAATTTTTTATTTTGTGATCGTGAGAAGGGAGATTCCAAACCCAGAGATCCCCCTCACCGCCCCGACCACAGAGAGGAGGAACTTAAATTAAGCGGCAGTCATTCAATGTCTATGAGAATGACGAAAACAGTCAAGCCAGAGGGTTTTGTTTTTTTCTGTCCTTCGGACAGATTAGGGCGGATGATGTAAGAGGCTCATTCCTATTTTGCTGCCTCTTTGAGTGCAGCCGGTCAGATGCTCCAGGAGATTTGTGTAGATTAGTGAGATATAATTGTATATCCTTTAAGGTACTCCTCTTTCCCTCTCCTGTACCTCATATTTTTTTTTATCCAATCTTTGTTTTATTGAAAATATGCGACAAGATATACAAGAGAAAAAAAAAGTAGAAACGTTAGTAACAATAAACTGGGTTCCCATGTCATAACGTGAGAAAAAATGAGATAAGATAGAGATACAGAGAGAAAACCGATGTCATGCAAGGTTTGAGAGGGAAGGAGTAGTGTTAGGGTCTCCCCATGTGGAGGGGGTCTGTACAATCCTAAGAGGAACTACTCTAGTCACCCCCCCATAGATCCTGAGGGGTAAGGGGAAGCTCAGGTTGGGAGGGGATGAGAGGCACGAAAAGTCAACCACGGAGTCCACACCTTCAGATAGCCCTCATGTTTTCTGAGTTTCCAGCTCAAGAGCTCCTCCATCCTGCCAATAGAGTCCATCTTATCTAACCACGCGCAGAAAGTCGGGGGTGTGGTCGATTTCCAGTGGAGTGGAATCAGTAGTTTAGCCACTGTAATCATTTGAGTTATCAGATCATTACGCTTTGGGCGGAAATTTTGAGATGGAGCCCAGAGGAGGACAAGAGGAGCCCCGAGGAGGAGTGTTTGTTTCGTAACTTTCTGAATTGTGTCAGACACTTTATCCCAAAAGGGCTTGATCGTGGGGCAGTCCCACCAGATATGGGATATATTACCCACGCCAGCATTACATCTCCAACACTGGTTGGATGGAATCAGATTGATTTTGTACAAAAAATCTGGAGTTCTGTCCCACCTGGTTGTGGTTTTAAAGGAGTTCTCCTGAATTTTAACACATCTAGAGAAGCCAAATACGTGCTTTAGAATAAAACACGTATCTTCCCTACTGAAGACGACTTCCAGTTCCTTCTCCCAGGCCAGAAGAAAACTAGGCTTGGCAGGAGAGCCATCTAAAACCAGACCAGAGTATATTTTAGAGACTAGGCCCTTAGGAAGAGCAGGTAATAGCAAATATGTCTCCAACCAGGAGGGTTCGGAAATATCCGGAAACATCTTTAGGAAGAGGGTGCTTGTTTCTTTGAAACCCAGGGAGTGTAAGAAGGGGATGGGCAGGTGTGTATCTGCAGGCAAAAGGGATTGTAAGGTGGGAACTTGTCCATCTCCAAAAGTTTCAACTACAGTATTGTATTTTAAAGAAGACCAGAAGGTATCAGGGTCAGCTGTGCAATTTGTGAGTATCGGGAGCAGGTGGAGAGGTGTAAGCGGTAGTGTTTTTTTCATCGGGGGGCAGTCGCAGAAAAATTTCTGAGATACTAAAACGGTGCCTTTAATTGTAGGGCTTATGGAGTTTGTAAGTCCCGTTTTTAAAAAAGGGCACCAGAGTCGAGCTTGTAAACCTGGAGAAAGCAGAGCTCTCTCTGCAGCTGGGGTCGGGGACGTGTCTCTGGTCCTGTTCAAGGAAACCCACCTACCAAGGTGTATGGCTTTATAATAGGTGAGAATGTCCGGGAGGCCCATACCCCCGGAGCTGGGTTTGAGAGTCAGGTGTCTGTGCTAGTCGTGGCTTTTTAGAGTTTCAGAGAAATTTGGAGAATAGAGATTTGATGGAGTTAAAGAAAGTATTAGGTAGGTGAATGGGCATGGTTTGAAGCACGTATAGGATTTGAGGGAGAATGTAAGTCTTCAGGTAGTTTTTCCTCCACACCCAGGATAGGAAGGGGATCCGCAGGGAATGTAACTGGGTTTTAATCTTGTTTACTATGGGGATGAAATTGGCAGCATAGAGTTGGGAGGATTTTTTAGTAAGCTTGACGCCCAGATATTTGATGCTATGTTGTGGCCATTGGAACGGGGCCAGTTGTTGTACGTCGCGTATATCCGCCAGCGGCGCAGAAACATTAAGGACTTCTGACTTGGAATAGTTAATTTTGAAGTTTGACACATAACCGAAGGAATTAAAAGCTTGTAGTATCAAGGGGAATGCCTGCTTAGGGTTAGTGACCAGCAGCAGGAGGTTAGGGTTAGGCTTCGGGTTAGTGACCAGCAGCAGGAGGTTAGGGTTAGGGTTAGTGACCAGCAGCAGGAGGTTAGGGTTAGTGACCAGCAGCAGGAGGTTAGGGTTAGGGTTAGGGTTAGGGTTAGTGACCAGCAGCAGGAGGTTAGGGTTAGGGTTAGTGACCAGCAGCAGGAGGTTAGGGTTAGTGACCAGCAGCAGGAGGTTAGGGTTAGGGTTAGTGACCAGCAGCAGGAGGTTAGGGTTAGTGACCAGCAGCAGGAGGTTAGGGTTAGGGTTAGGGTTAGTGACCAGCAGCAGGAGGTTAGGGTTAGGGTTAGTGACCAGCAGCAGGAGGTTAGGGTTAGTGACCAGCAGCAGGAGGTTAGGGTTAGTGACCAGCAGCAGGAGGTTAGGGTTAGGGTTAGTGACCAGCAGCAGGAGGTTAGGGTTAGGGTTAGTGACCAGCAGCAGCAGGAGGTTAGGGTTAGGGTTAGTGACCAGCAGCAGCAGGAGGTTAGGGTTAGTGACCAGCAGCAGGAGGTTAGGGTTAGGGTTAGTGACCAGCAGCAGGAGGTTAGGGTTAGGGTTAGTGACCAGCAGCAGGAGGTTAGGGTTAGGGTTAGTGACCAGCAGCAGGAGGTTAAGGTTAGGGTTAGTGACCAGCAGCAGGAGGTTAAGGTTAGGGTTAGTGACCAGCAGCAGGAGGTTAGGGTTAGTGACCAGCAGCAGGAGGTTAGGGTTAGGGTTAGTGACCAGCAGCAGCAGGAGGTTAGGGTTAGGGTTAGTGACCAGCAGCAGGAGGTTAGGGTTAGGGTTAGTGACCAGCAGCAGGAGGTTAGGGTTAGTGACCAGCAGCAGGAGGTTAGGGTTAGTGACCAGCAGCAGGAGGTTAGGGTTAGGGTTAGTGACCAGCAGCAGGAGGTTAGGGTTAGGGTTAGTGACCAGCAGCAGGAGGTTAGGGTTAGGGTTAGTGACCAGCAGCAGCAGGAGGTTAGGGTTAGGGTTAGTGACCAGCAGCAGCAGGAGGTTAGGGTTAGTGACCAGCAGCAGGAGGTTAGGGTTAGGGTTAGTGACCAGCAGCAGGAGGTTAGGGTTAGGGTTAGGGTTAGTGACCAGCAGCAGGAGGTTAGGGTTAGGGTTAGTGACCAGCAGCAGGAGGTTAAGGTTAGGGTTAGTGACCAGCAGCAGGAGGTTAAGGTTAGGGTTAGTGACCAGCAGCAGGAGGTTAGGGTTAGGGATAGTGACCAGCAGCAGGAGGTTAGGGTTAGGGTTAGTGACCAGCAGCAGGAGGTTAGGGTTAGGGTTAGTGACCAGCAGCAGGAGGTTAGGGTTAGGGTTAGTGACCAGCAGCAGGAGGTTAGGGTTAGTGACCAGCAGCAGGAGGTTAGGGTTAGGGTTAGTGACCAGCAGCAGGAGGTTAGGGTTAGGGTTAGTGACCAGCAGCAGGAGGTTAGGGTTAGGGTTAGTGACCAGCAGCAGCAGGAGGTTAGGGTTAGGGACCAGCAGCAGGAGGTTAGGGTTAGTGACCAGCAGCATGAGGTTAGGGTTAGGGTTAGTGACCAGCAGCAGGAGGTTAGGGTTAGGGTTAGTGACCAGCAGCAGGAGGTTAGGGTTAGGGTTAGTGACCAGCAGCAGGAGGTTAGGGTTAGGGTTAGTGACCAGCAGCAGGAGGTTAGGGTTAGGGTTAGTGACCAGCAGCAGGAGGTTAGGGTTAGTGACCAGCAGCAGGAGGTTAGGGTTAGTGACCAGCAGCAGGAGGTTAGGGTTAGGGTTAGTGACCAGCAGCAGGAGGTTAGGGTTAGGGTTAGTGACCAGCAGCAGGAGGTTAGGGTTAGGGTTAGTGACCAGCAGCAGCAGGAGGTTAGGGTTAGTGACCAGCAGCAGGAGGTTAGGGTTAGGGTTAGTGACCAGCAGCAGGAGGTTAGGGTTAGTGACCAGCAGCATGAGGTTAGGGTTAGGGTTAGTGACCAGCAGCAGGAGGTTAGGGTTAGGGTTAGTGACCAGCAGCAGGAGGTTAGGGTTAGGGTTAGTGACCAGCAGCAGGAGGTTAGGGTTAGGGTTAGTGACCAGCAGCAGGAGGTTAGGGTTAGGGTTAGTGACCAGCAGCAGGAGGTTAGGGTTAGTGACCAGCAGCAGGAGGTTAGGGTTAGGGTTAGTGACCAGCAGCAGGAGGTTAGGGTTAGTGACCAGCAGCAGCAGGAGGTTAGGGTTAGGGTTAGTGACCAGCAGCAGGAGGTTAGGGTTAGGGTTAGTGACCAGCAGCATGAGGTTAGGGTTAGGGTTAGTGACCAGCAGCAGGAGGTTAGGGTTAGGGTTAGTGACCAGCAGCAGCAGGAGGTTAGGGTTAGGGTTAGTGACCAGCAGCAGGAGGTTAGGGTTAGGGTTAGTGACCAGCAGCAGCAGGAGGTTAGGGTTAGGGTTAGTGACCAGCAGCAGGAGGTTAGGGTTAGGGTTAGTGACCAGCAGCAGGAGGTTAGGGTTAGGGTTAGTGACCAGCAGCAGCAGGAGGTTAGGGTTAGGGTTAGTGACCAGCAGCAGGAGGTTAGGGTTAGGGTTAGTGACCAGCAGCAGGAGGTTAGGGTTAGGGTTAGTGACCAGCAGCAGGAGGTTAGGGTTAGGGTTAGTGACCAGCAGCAGGAGGTTAGGGTTAGTGACCAGCAGCAGGAGGTTAGGGTTAGTGACCAGCAGCAGGAGGTTAGGGTTAGGGTTAGTGACCAGCAGCAGGAGGTTAGGGTTAGGGTTAGTGACCAGCAGCAGGAGGTTAGGGTTAGGGTTAGTGACCAGCAGCAGCAGGAGGTTAGGGTTAGGGTTAGTGACCAGCAGCAGGAGGTTAGGGTTAGGGTTAGTGACCAGCAGCAGGAGGTTAGGGTTAGTGACCAGCAGCATGAGGTTAGGGTTAGGGTTAGTGACCAGCAGCAGGAGGTTAGGGTTAGGGTTAGTGACCAGCAGCAGGAGGTTAGGGTTAGGGTTAGTGACCAGCAGCAGGAGGTTAGGGTTAGGGTTAGTGACCAGCAGCAGGAGGTTAGGGTTAGGGTTAGTGACCAGCAGCAGGAGGTTAGGGTTAGTGACCAGCAGCAGGAGGTTAGGGTTAGGGTTAGTGACCAGCAGCAGGAGGTTAGGGTTAGTGACCAGCAGCAGCAGGAGGTTAGGGTTAGGGTTAGTGACCAGCAGCAGGAGGTTAGGGTTAGGGTTAGTGACCAGCAGCATGAGGTTAGGGTTAGGGTTAGTGACCAGCAGCAGGAGGTTAGGGTTAGGGTTAGTGACCAGCAGCAGCAGGAGGTTAGGGTTAGGGTTAGTGACCAGCAGCAGGAGGTTAGGGTTAGGGTTAGTGACCAGCAGCAGCAGGAGGTTAGGGTTAGGGTTAGTGACCAGCAGCAGGAGGTTAGGGTTAGGGTTAGTGACCAGCAGCAGGAGGTTAGGGTTAGGGTTAGTGACCAGCAGCAGCAGGAGGTTAGGGTTAGGGTTAGTGACCAGCAGCAGGAGGTTAGGGTTAGGGTTAGTGACCAGCAGCAGCAGGAGGTTAGGGTTAGGGTTAGTGACCAGCAGCAGGAGGTTAGGGTTAGGGTTAGTGACCAGCAGCAGGAGGTTAAGGTTAGGGTTAATGACCAGCAGCAGGAGGTTAGGGTTAGGGTTAGTGACCAGCAGCAGGAGGTTAAGGTTAGGGTTAGTGACCAGCAGCAGGAGGTCATCTGCGAAAGCGGCTGTTTTGTGGTTGTGGTTCCCCAGTTGTATGCCTGAGATATCAGTAGTCTGTATGAGTTTCTGAATGAGTGTTTCTAAGGTGAGGATGAATAAGGCAGGGGAGAGGGGGCAGCCCTGTCTTGTTCCATTATTTATGCTAAAGGCGGGTGAGATTGTGCCGTTTAAGCGTAAGCTAGCCTCGGGTGTAGTGTATAGAGAGAGAACTGCAGATATAAACTTGTCAGGAAAACCAAATTTATGTAGAGTGGCAAGCATAAAGGACCACGTGACCCTATCAAAAGCCTTCTCGGCATCGGTCCCTAGTAAGACTAAAGGGATCCCCTTCTGTGTGGCATGATGAATTCTATTAAGAAGTCTGGTGGTGTTATGCTTGCCTTCTCTCTCGGGCACAAACCCTACTTGTTCGGGATTGATCAATTGGGTGAGGAGAGGATTGAGTCTGTTGGCCAGAAGTTTTGCCCACCATTTAAGATCCGTGTTAAGGAGGGAGATGGGCCGATAGCTTCCACATTCTGCACTATCTTCACCCGCTTTATGTAACAGGGTAATATGTGCTTCCAAAGCCTGCGGAGGTAGAGTAGAGCCCTCCAAAAGACTATTGAATACAGTAAGGAATTTGGGTAACAATACCTGTTTACATTTTTTATAGTAGCTAATGGGGAAGCCATCCGGTCCAGGACTTTTACCACTGGGTATGGATGAGAGAACTTTGGACAGTTCGTCTACTGTAAAGGGCTGAGTGAGAGCGTCTCTATCTACGTCCGTGAGGGAGGGGAGGTTTATATGTTGGAGAAATTGATCAGTGAGTGTGCGAGTCCGAAGGTTCGGGTAAGTTGTATAGTGATGTATAGTATTGCAAGAACTCCCTTGTTATATCTCCAATATCAGAAGATAAAGAACCTGAGGGGTTCCTGATCTCCTTGATAAAGGATTGCTCTGTACGTTTTTTAAGAAGTTTGGTCATGACTTTGGAACCTCTATCCCCGTGCGCATAAAATTTGAAAGAGCTACGCTGATACATTTTAGCTGACTTAATATTAAGCAATTCCTTCAACTTCTTCCGTAAGTCACTCAAATCCCCCGTATCTCAAGCGCTTGTGAGCGTTTACCCACTCTCTCAAGAGCAGAAATCTGTGAGCGTTTACCCACTCTCTCAAGAGCAGAAATCTGTGAGCGTTTACCCACTCTCTCAAGAGCAGAAATCTGTGAGCGTTTACCCACTCTCTCAAGAGCAGAAATCTGCGAGAGTATGGAGTGGAGCTCCTTCTCTCTTTGTTTTTTTGCAATGAGCTCCCCTCTGATGAAGGCTTTGTGCGTTTCCCACACAATTGGCGTTGAGATATCAGGAGTTTCGTTTCTCTGAAAGAAGTCGACAAGATGGGCAGACAGGGAAGTTACATTGTGGGGATCATGCAAGTGGGTTTCATTCTTAGACCAAGTCCACGCCCTGGGGGGCAGGTTTTCCATGTTGAGGTTAAGAGAAATGGGGGCGAGGTCAGATAGGGTTATCGAGCCTATGCGAGGGACAGTCGCCATAGGTAGATGTCTGCTAGAAACAAGAGATAATCGATCCTATCGGGGGTCCCGTGGGCATGGGAATAAAAGGAGTCATCTTTAGTAGCGGGGAAGTGAAGTCGCCAGACGTCTATCAGGTCAGGTGTTGGCGGCAGCTTCTAACTCTTCTGAGGGAGGAATGTGCAATGGGTGGCCTGGCGGAGGACGTATCTAGCAGAGGATCTAGTGAAACATTAAAATCTCCCCCCACCACCAAAAGTCCCTCTGCAAATTCTTTAAATAAGTTTAATGTTTTAATTAACCATTGAGGCTGTCCCTGCTTTGGAGCATATAAATTAGCAAAAGAGATGGGCGAGCCAGCAAGAGTAATGAGAAGGAATCTACTTTCTGGGCCAGATTTAGACACTGAGTGGATGGAGGGTACATTATTTTTAAAGGCTATGCTAACCCCTTTGGAGGAGGAGGAAGGATGAGCGCTATGAAGCCATGTTGTGTAATGGTAGTGTGAGAGAGCGGGTAGCTTTTGGGGTTTAAAGTGGGTTTCCTGCAAAAGAATGACATCAGCCCTCTCCTTTTTCAGGAGCGCTAAAATTTGACTCCTTTTCCTGGGGTCATTCAGGCCTTTGGTGTTGAGGGAGGTTACACAAATATCCGAACTAGTCATAGATAAGTATAAGTGGTGGAGACAGAGGGATAGCGCCACCAGGTGGCCAAATGAGATAGTGGTGAGAAAGAAACAGTTGGAGGACAGCAAATAGAGGCATCACATTCTTATATGGAGGTTTCAGTATCTCAGCGGGTACAGAAAACATCTCGAAAATTGGAAGATACAGGGTTAAAACTGGTATCACAAAACAAAATATTATAACAAAATAAAACAAAAGCCTGGAGATAGGCAGAGTGTGTAGCATAATAACAGTACATCTCAGATCGACAAACCCAAATAGTAGGTTTGAGATAGTGCTATGCAATGATAACACTCAAGATAACATTAAAGCTAAGTATGTAGTGGTCTAACATTATAAAGCAATCTGGAGAGGGCGTGAACCCGCAGGATGCATATAACGAGGTTACAAAAAAGTGGCGTAACTGCGTATACAAGGAAACAAGAGCCTTAATATGAAAAAGGATATGTGGAGCCGCTGGTGCCCCCTGAGATCCAGGGGTTCAAGTAGTGTCCATGGAGACTCTGCCAGGCGCCGATTTTCCAGATCTTTTACGATTCCTGGTCATCTTGTGTGGATTGGCGGTTTCCCAGAGCGTGTGAGGAGTAACGGCGGCAGATCGGACAGATTTTGAACCGCAGCCCAGTCCGGAACTTCCAGGTCAGGAATTCCCAAGGCCACCAGTGCGTCCTCCAGGTCCGCATGTTTACGAACCATGAATCTTTTACCTTCAATCATGAAGGAGATGCCGAAGGGGAAAAGCCATCTGTATGCAATATTGTTGTGCCGCAGGGACTCCGTGAAGGGTTTCAGAATTTGGCGTTTGGATAACGTGGCTCTTGACAGATCTTGGTAGACAGAAACCCTCGAACCCTCCCACAAGAGGGAATCACAAAGTCTCGAATGCTTCAAGATGTCATCTCGGACCTTTGAGCTAAAAAGGCGGCAAATAACGTCACGTGGAGGTTCTTGGGGCTTAGGTTTGGCTCGCAGAGCCCTGTGAACCCTTTCCATGTTGATTTCGTCCCGGTAGTTATCGCCAAGTATTTGAGTGAAAATTTGCTTGATCGAGGTATACAAGGATTCGTCCGGAATCGATTCAGATACGCCCTTCAAGCGCAAGTTATTACGGCACCCTCTGTTATCTTGGTCCTCCAGCCAATCCATGACCGAGTTCAGGTGGGTCTGACAGGCGAGAAAAGAGGACGTGGAAGCCTCAGCGTAATGGATGAGATGGGTTTGAGTAGACTGCAGCTGCTCAACTCTGTTGCCAATCTGGCGGACTTCTTGTTTGATGTCACCTAGCTCTTTGACGACCGGTTCTAGTGCCTTGTTCAGAACCCTGCTAATAAAGGATCTGTAGACGGGCAAGTCCCTGGTAGATGCGGAATCATCCATGTCACTGTCAGCATCTGCTACGGGCGCAGCCTGGGCCTTAGCAGACATGTCTTTCTCGTGTCTAGTGGTAGTGGAGAGGTGATCCCTGACATTTGAGGGTTGAGAATTTTTAACGAAGTTATCCAGGCTAGTGGCTTTAGACTGTACAGTAATGTCTCTTGCTTTTTGTTGCCCAATCTTGACCATCATATAAGCAGCTAGGTCTGCGGGTAAGTAGAATCAGGTAGTTAGACCATGTGTAAGGTTATGGAGATTTCATTGCTAAAGATAAAGCTTTTGGATGTCGATCCGAGAAGAGTGACAAAGTTAATGCAACATAGGTACGGAGGTTTGTCCCCCACCCAAGAGGTGCAAATCTGTGGGCAAGAGGTCCTCCTCAGAAATTAGAGCCAGGCTCATCCATATAGTAGTATGGTGACAATAGCAATATGGTTCAAGACGGCAATGTGATGAGGAACTGCAGGGATATTCCGGTGATATATAGGTGGAGTAGGGTGCAGGTGCGTAGGAGGCCCCTTGTGTTTCCCGGTCTGGCCTAGGGTTGGGAGTCAAGGACCCGATCTGTGTGGACTAGCGGGCTACAGCAGCTGGCCCCCCCAGCCAGGTGCAGGGTGTTAACAGGCTGGTAGGGTGGTGGTTGGGTTGATTCTGGCCACCTCTCCCTCTCACCTCCAGGCTAACGTATCAGCACAGCCACAGGTGCACAGGATTCCCCCTGTGAGGCCTCCAGCGAGGTGTCCGGTATCTGGGAGCTGGGAAGGCCGCGTCCGCGAGCGGGGAGGTCTAAAATCGAGGCCGCGGCTTCTCCTCCCGTGGTAGGCCGCAAGTCCAGAGGTGGGACACGGCCAGAACAAAGGTGGTAGAGCAGCCCTCTCTGTGCCCCCACACCAGGACGAGGGCGGAGGGCCGACAGGAAGACCAATGGGAGCTCCGGTGAGTGTGTCAGGCGAGGGCCTCTGATGCGCTGCCGCCGCGCTTATAGTAATCGAGGCCACGGCTTCACTCGCGCCGCTAGGCCGCAAGATGTCCGGCGGCCTAGTGAGGCCGGAGAGGGCGCAAACTGAGCGTGGCCGTGCGGGGTGGGGGAGATATGCTCCTACCGGAGAGTTGCTGGCAGTGAGCAGTGGAACGGAATCCCCCGGTCTGCACTCGGTGGAGTCAGGAGCTCTGCAGGGATGCGTCCGCTCCGGTCCACGGCAAGCCATGCCCCCACCTGTACCTCATATTAATTATATTAAATTAATTGAGCTTTTTATTTATACATAAACATCCTCCGCTGGATCCGGCGACAGAAGTAAAAAATCCTCCTCTAAACGCCGGCATCTCTCGTGCAGAGATTGTGAAGTTCCACTGCCTGACGGGTATGAACTCACGAGATGCCAGGACGGTCACCCCCAGGATCCTCCCGGAGAACCGTCCATCAAGGACTTTGTCTTGTGGGTCAAGGATTTTGTCCAAGACTCAATGAGAGAAATGAAAGATTCCCTTTATGCCCTGTCTAGAAAGCCCAAGTGTCGCTGCGTGCAACGCTCCAGAACCACACAAAGATCCGAGGAAAGTTATCAAATCATTGATGAGGTTTAATCCACATCTGAAGGAGAAAAGGAGGAGGTACAGGGGAAGATGTGGTTTCCTGAAGGAAGGACGATGGACCATGATGTTGACCAGGGGGAAGCTCCAGAATCCACTTCTAGGGGGCCGAGGGCCTTCGAAGTGGAAGAGTCTTCTAAGAAGGCTCTGATGGTGGAATGGAAACACCTTGAAAAATGCCCTGTGCTTTCCAAGAGGTTTCCTATCGAAGAAGACCAAACAAATGTATGGGGACACCCCACTTTGTTGTCTTCGGAGGATGACTCTAACTGTCAGGACCCCATGGATCGTCTCACAGAAACTGCCCTTAGAAGAGGATATGCAGCGTCTTCTGCCCAGTGCTCTGTGGCTGTCGCTGCCTCGGAAGTATCAGATAGCTTGCGCATGTGGCTGCATCAGATTGGGGAGGATTAAACAGATTCGCATGGCTTCTAATATTCTATGTGACACAGCATCTCAGCAGATTAAGCTTTCAGCCAAAACTATGGCATTGTCGACCTCTGGTTGAAACCATGAGCGGCTGACTACTCTTCGCAGTATAGTTTTTGCAGTCTGAGTTATGAGCGTGGCAGGCTCTATGGCTCTGAATTAGACAAGCTGATGGAGTCCCTTTTGGATAAAAGGGGACAATCACTGCCTCAACTCTCCCAGGGTAGTAGTAGACCCCCCTAGGTGGGGTAGATCTCCCCAAAGATCCTGATCTTCCAGATATCGGACCAGAGGGAGAAGAGCTTCTCAGAGACGGGGACCTAGACATCAGTGTAAAGGATCTGCCAGGCACAACTTCTGTGTATACGCCCATGGGTAATCAGTCTGCACCTGGTTCTATGTCTCTGAGACTGACTCCATCTTCCACCACTCAGGATGGCAGGCTTAGGAGTGGGAGAGCCTATCGCAGCCTGGCCAGACGGAGCTAGCTCCCGCCCTCTGTCTATTTATACCTGCCTTTCCTGTTCCTCCTTTGCTTGTGATTCTTCTCGTGTGGTTTCCTGGCCTTGCTGCAGCTCCTAGCTATTTGACCTTTCTTCATTATGACCCCGGCTTACTGACTACTCTCCTGCTCTGCGTTTGGTACCGCGTACATTCCTGGTTTGACTTGGCTCGTTCACCTCTCTTGTTGCTCACGGTGTTGCCGTGGGCAACTGCCCCATTTCCCTTTGCTTGTGTCCTCTTGTCTGTTTGTCTGTTGTGCACCTACTGAGCGTAGGGACCGTCGCCCGTTTGTACCACGTCGCCTACGTCACAAGCCTATGTAATGACAGGGGGGTAGGGAAACAGACAGTGAGCCCTAATCTCCCCACCACTCAGTCCCTGCCTACTTGCAACGACCCGCCCTAGGCGATGGGGTACAACTGGGCGACGGTCCCTACGCTCAGTAGGTGCACAACAGACAAACAGACAAGGGGACACAAGCAAAGGGAAATGGGGCAGTTGCCCACGGCAACACCGTGAGCAACAAGAGAGGTGAACGAGCCGAGTCAAACCAGGAATGTACGCGGTACCAAACGCAGAGCAGGAGAGTAGTCAGTAAGCCGGGGTCAGAATGAAGAAAGGTCAAATAGCTAGGAGCTGCAGCAAGGCCAGGAAACCACACGAGAAGAATCACAAGCAAAGAAGGAACAGGAAAGGCAGGTATAAATAGACAGAGGGCGGGAGCTAGCTCCATCTGGCCAGGCTGCGATAGGCTCTCCCACTCCTAAGCCTGCCATCCTGAGTGGTGGAAGATGGAGTCAGTCTCAGAGACATAGAACCAGGTGCAGACTGATTACCCATGGGCGTATACACAGAAGTTGTGCCTGGCAGATCCTTTACACATCAGGCTGGGACCCCAAAGGGAAAGAAACCTGATTTTTGATGCCAGAGGCTCAGTGGCGAACATCCTGGTCCCACACGTGGTCTCAGGGGAAGCATCAGTAGGTGGTCGCCTATCAGGGTTTCTTCACGCTTGGGAAGAAAATATCCCAGATCCCTGGGTCTTAAACAGAATTCATCAAGGCTACTCAAATTTTTTTTAGGTACCCCTGTTTTGACCCCCCCCTTAGAGACATCGATTGCATAATATCTGCAGAGGAGAGTCCCTTTAAGAGGTTCCACACTCCGAGGGAGGTCAAGCAGTCTACTCCCCGGTATTTCTGGTTCCCAAACAATCAGGGAAGTGGAGAATGATAATAGATCTCCGGTTTCTCAACCGGTTTATCTGCAAAAAGAGATTCAAGATGGAGAACATCAGAACGGTTATTTCCATCCTGGAACAAGGTGACTTTATGACCACTCTGGATCTAAGGGACGCTTACCTACACGTCCCTGTGATATTTAAGAGTAGCAGTCTACTACAATAGAGAACTCAGACATCTCCAGTTTACTGCCCTCCCATTCGGGATCTCTTCAGCTCCTCATACCTTTACAGGGGTAGTAGTAGCGCTTACAGCCAATCTCAGATCTCAAGGTGTCTTCATCGTCCCGTATCTGAACGACTGGCTTATAAAGACCACCTCCAGAGAATTGCTGCAGTCCCATCTACTGATCACTGTCGATTTCCTACAGCAGAGGGACTGACATCGTTCCGACAAGAAAGAGCCAGTTTTTGGGATTCATTATATATTCCCAATCCATGACCATTTCACTCCCTCCCGCAAGGCGAGAGGAGATTATTGCTGCAGTGACCTTACTTATGGAACCCCAGGTAGTTACCATCAGAACACTAATGAGGGTTCTGGGCCTTACGGCAGCAACTGCGGATGCAGTCCCTTCCTATGGCACCTGCGGCCTTTACGGAAAAAGGTCCTTTCGCTGTGGTATCACAACCCTTCCGTGTTGAACATGAAGTTCTCCCTCTCTCCACAGACTATTCAGTCACTCGGGTGGTGGCGTTGTCTAAAGGACGGGAGGTCCATGATCCAGCCTCCCTGGATCCTGTTCACCATGGATTCATCCCAAACAGGTTGGGGAGCCCACCTAGAAGGTTTCTCAGTACAATGGACCTGGAACCATCTGGAGAGTCAAATGTCTTCGAACGTGAGAGAACTCCAAGCAGTTTGTTATTCCCTACTGCACTATGCACATCTCATCTTTAAAAAAGCTGCCGGATCCATTCAGAAAACATGACGTCTGTGGTATACATCAACAAACAGGGAGGTACTCGATCAGAACCCCTTCTGGAGGAAGTGGGAAATATCCTAACCTGGGCGGAGGTGAACCTGTCCACAATGTAATGGGGGTGTGCCAGAGAGAGATCTCATGGCTACCAGGTTCAATTCCAAGGTGGAGAAATTCCCCTCTCTCTATCAGGAGGACAATCCCCTGGCAGTAGATGCCCTGTCCGTACCTTGGAGGTTCAGGATGGCCTATATATACCCTCTGGTTTACTTGAAACCAAGAGTATTGATGAAGATGATCAATTGCCATCATACCGTTCTGGCCCAAAAGGTTGTGGTTATCCCAACTCATTCAGATGAGTAGAGGGCAGTATTGGAGACTTCTCATAATGCAGAATGTAGCATCCATGCCCGCTGGCCGTCGGGTTTGCTCGCCTCCCAATGCACGCAGCCATGGATCCTTGGGCGCTGGTCCCCATCTCCTTCCTAGGAGACGCCAGCGCTCACTTCCGCTCTGATCTGCTGTGTCCCGTGGGGTGCGCGCGCTCGTGCCCGGCCTTAAAGGGCCAGCGCGTGCAAATGGGAGGTCGTCGTCATCGTCGGCTGCCGCAGTTTCCTGGTCTGTGAGAGGGCCCCAGGCCTTCTAGTGTTTGCCTGGGCATTGTTAGTTTTCCCAGTCTGTCTTGCAAATGGTCCCTTGGTGTTTCCCATTCCAGTTGTTACTCGTGCCTTGTTCCCTGTTCCTGTTTCTCGTGCTGTGCCTTTAGTATCCAGTCGTGCCTCGTCCGGAGGAATCCACCAGGTCCTGTGTTATCTGCCACGTCCGGAGGAATCCGCCACATCCTGTGTCATCTGCCACGTCCGGAGGAATCCGCCACGTCTGGCGCTATCTGCTGCACCTGTGTCATCCGCCACATTTGGCGTTATCTGCTGCACCCATCTCCATCTATGCCAGAGCTGCGGCCACCGTCTGGACTATCCAGGTACCCTTGTGCGGGACATTGTATTGCTGGGGTTTCCTGTTGTTTGGCCAGCTGCCTCCCCGCTACGGCGGTACGGCCTAGTGGGTCCACTAACCCGCTTCATGACACAGAAACTTGTGTTCAAGGGCTCAACTTTGCTACAATCTGGAGAATTTCAACCTGACAGCCTGGAGGTTGACCAGCCTCTACTGAGATCTAGAGGGCTTTCAGAATCCATGCTGAACACCTTATCGTATTCCAGGTCAGAATCCACTAGAAGGGCGTATGCTAGAATAAAGCGCATATTTCTACTAATGAAGAAGAGACCTACAGACAAAAAAAACGATCAACTCTAGCACAGACGTGGTGAGTGTAAAAATACAAATTTTAATAAAGATAGATACAAAGAATTGAAAAAAGATGAGTCACACAATGAAAAGAAGGCGTCCACCTGTGCAAGACCAGATGACATGTATGAAGAGCATGGACATACATACATGTGGAAATACAGGCGCATGTGTGAACAATAGTCCAAAAGGACACCCTGGCTACATCAAGTATATACCAAAATAGTGGATATATGTATCCGTGGCAATCTAGTGTAAAGTGCTTAAATGCAGATAGCAAAACATGTGACCATGAACCACATAAATACCCATAAGTAAGGGCATATGAAGCCCGAACAACCAGCTGGGGGGGTAACAACAAGCCTAGAGCGTATAACACAGACACCTGTTCAAAGTGGCGTACTGAATTCATGGTCTTGCTCAGAGAGGACTCCAACACCCGACGCGCGTTTCAGCAGATGCCTTCGTCTGGGGGGTGGCGTCATCCTGGTGGGGACCTCCCCTATATAGTCCTAGACCCATGTGTGTAGGGTCAAAATCACCGACTCACACCGGAGGGAAAACAACGGCGTCAAACAGAGGGTACAAAGATGGCCGCTGCCCCACTTCCGGAACCGCGTCATCAGGAGGATGTGGGACGGCGATGTCTGACAGCGCCGCCCACAAACCGCTCCGATGGAAGACAGCGGACGAAAGGTGCGTAGGCCACTCCCCCCCTGTCAGCGCACCATCCCTCCACTGTAATCCGGTGAGTCGGACCCACAGCAGGAAACCAGGGGTGAACGATAAAGCAAAAATTCTATATAAAACCGCATATAAGTGCGATGGGCAAAAGGAATGGAACAACTGGAGGAGGAGCATGCGTTGCATATTGCCGTGCTGCATTACACCCAGTGGGTACATAGATAATTAATAAAAATGGAATAATATATCCAGATATATTACCCTAGGACAGAACAATAGGGCAGTGATTAGAATATGTGTGATGAAAAATAACTAAGACTAAGGCAGAGGGCGAGATACAGAATACCAGGTATATGTGAATAGGAAAGGAGGAGAAAGACAAGCGTACAATGTATAAAGGTGTCATATATAAATAACATGCGTACACATGAAAAGTACATAGAAAATATATATATTCATGTGTCCCTGTGAAAAACCCAGGCATAAGAGAACAGAAATAACAGTGGAAAATGGCGTGAAAGTGACTATAGGATTGTGTGAAAATTAAAAGAACGGGGGGGGGGGGATGAAAAAGAAGGGAGAGGAAAGGAAGAAAAGAAGAGGGGGGGGGAATGAGGAAGGAAAAAGGGAGGGCAGGAGAGTCCCTAATAAGGTACAATATATATCCATATATCCAATGTAGATGTCTGGCAGAAAAGGATTGTGGGAAACCGACACATAATTCGTAATCCATTTATGTTCAGTCCAGTGTCTTCCCACGCCTTCCAGATGCGTCCACTCAGCCGATGTTTGTTAGAGCTACATATATAAAGATCCTATAACGGGGAGAGGAAAAGAGAGGATAGTTATGAATGTAAGACTAACAATACAATGGAGAAGGATAAAAAAGCTAGACCCGCAAGGAGTCAATGGTTATAGAAACGGAGCGAAACTCAGAGATTCATTCAAGCCAAATGGTGTCCCAAGGGTCCATATCCAACGGGCTTCACATTGTGCCAATTATTGTTTGACAGCCCTCCCCTCATTCCCGATATGATATGGTCGATCCCTCTCACCTTCAATTGAGATGGGTCACAGGAATGATGTAACCTGAAATGTCGGGCTACAGGTTTCAGGGCTTCCAGATTGTCCACTTCTAATGCTCGCTTGATGTCGGATATATGTTCCCTTACTCGAACTTTCAGTTCCCTAGATGTAAGGCCAACATAAATTTTAGGACAGGGACATATCGCATAATACACTACCGCTTTTGTGGTAGATGTTATCGGGTGAGTGATGGTGTATATTTTTGTACCTGAAGCATTTGAAAATGTCGTTGATTTTTCGATGTTAGGACATGCTATGCAGTGTCCACAGGGATTACAACCCCATTTGGGGCCCTTGGTCCCGAAAGGATATTTTGCTGTAATGGGGTCGTAATGGCTCCCCACTAGTTTTTTGGGCGTCTTGCTGTAATACTTGGATATCTGGTGATTAATTTCTCAAGTTTGGGATCTGTCAATAAGATCGGCCAGTAACGTTTGAAGATTTCCCACCTTGAGTGATAGTTAGTTATGAACCGCACCTGTGTTTGTGCCTCTGTCTTTTTTTTTCAGAAAGAGAAGGTCATCTCTGGTCGTGTATTTCGCCCTATGGTTTGCCTTTTTGATGGACCTCATGCAATAGCCACGGTTGAGAAAAACGATTTTTCAAATCCTTTGCCTGCTCTTCAAAAAGTGAATCAGAAGAAGAAATTCCCCTGATCCACAGAAATTGTCCAATGGGGACAAGGCAAGGCAACAGTGGATCAGAGACTGATTACGTAAGATCCCAACCACCAATTAAACAATCCTCCAGTAATACCCGTAATGTGTCAAAAAACAAGGAAAGAGAGGGGGGAGGAAACATCAAACCAGATCTAGAACCTCGCCGCCTACGAAGCCAAAGGAATTGATGGCTAATATGGACGTTGTCAACTTGTCATCCACTATCTTAACCCCGATCCAAAGAGAGGCTTTGTCTTTGGGTTTAAATTATGTGCCCAATGGAAATTTTGATATTTTTAACACACTATTGGATGTAAATAAATTCATCCGTAACTTGACGGTTAAAAGACATTTCCTAGCACCTTCCGAAACATCCAATTTGAACCTTCAACCTGTGGTCCATGCGCAAGAAAATGCAATAATAGAAGAACCTGAAACGCTAGAAGTGTCAACATTTCAAGAACAAATCACGCCTCAGTGTCTTGAAGATCTAAAGATGGGGGAACCAAAATTTGAAGATCTACACATGGGGGAACCAAAACCACTGTCCAATGTGGCAATTGATTTTGCTACGTTCAACCCGAGATTCTACCCTCTACAATCGAGAACAGACTCTATGGACAAATTCCAGTTTGCCATAGAGAAGGATCTGCAGAAATTATATGATGTTAATATTAACAACATTAATAAAACAAATATGTCCCCAGCCCACCTCAGTACAGTCAAATCCCTGAGGGACAATCCAGAGATTATCATTAAGATGGCTGACAAAGGGGGTAGCATTACTATAATGGAAACAAGCATGTATATGGCACACATCCAGGAGTTGTTGTCAGATACAGACATTTATAGGAAGCTGGAGGGGAACCCTTTAAAAACTTTCCAAATAAGTTACACAAAACTACTAGAGGAGGGCTTTAAAGAAGCAATCATTACCAAAAAACAATATGAGTATTTGCTCGTCGAATTCACAATTAGCCCCATTATGCATGCCCTTCTGAAGATCCATAAATCGTTACATCCTCCCCCCATGCGTCCAATTGTATCTGGAATAGGATCCCTCACGGAGAGACTGTCGGAGTGGCTGGATTCCCTCCTTCAGCCACTCGTTTCAAGGATTCCAGGCAGGGGCGTAACTAGGAAAGACTGGGCCCCATAGCAAACTTTTGACTGGGGCCTCCCTCCCCTGGGTGTCACACAACCCCCCCCTTGTAGATAGTGCCTTTTTTACAGCCCCCCCTGTAGATAACGCCATACAGCCCCTCTGTAGATAGCGCCATACATCCCCTTGTAGAGAACGCCATACAGCCCCCCTGTAGATAACGCCATACAGCCCCCCTGTAGATAACGCCATACAGCTCCCCTGCATAGAACGCCATACAGCCCCCCTGTAGAGAACGCCATACAGCCCCCCTCCTGTAGAGAACGCCATACAGCCCCCCCCCCTGTAGGGAACGCCATACAGCCCCCCCTGTAGGGAACGCCATACAGCCACCCCCCCTGTAGGGAACGCCATACAGCGTCCCCCCCTCCCAAAAAAATGCGACCTACAGTGTGTCCTACAAAATACATGTATCCCCTCTCCACAGGATCTCCACAAGATAGGGGATACATGAGTGATCGCTGGCAGCGATAGGGAGAACGGGGGACTGAAAGTCCCCTGAAGTTCTCCATGACAAACCTCTGACTTCCGGCGTCTGCGCAGCTCAATAAAAATGAAAGAAGCGCTGGTCACGCATGAGAACAAGCACGACCGGCGCTCCATTCATTTCTGCGGAGCTGCCGACACAGGCCACGGAAGTCCGAGGTTTGTGATGGAGAACTTCAGGGGACTTTCAGTCCCCCGTTCTCCCTATGAATGCCAGCGATCACACATGTATCCCCTATCCTGTGGAGATCCTGTGTATGTCCTGTGGAGATCCTGTGGAGAGGGGATACATGTCCTGTGGAGAGGGGATACATGTCCTGTGGATATCCTGTGGAGAGGGGATACATGTCCTGTGGAGAGGGGATACATGTCTTGTGGAGAGGGGAAACATGTCCTGTGGAGAGGGGAAACATGTCCTGTGGAGAGGGGATACATGTCCTGTGGAGAGGGGGATACATGTCCTGTGGAGAGGGGATACATGTCCTGTGGAGAGGGGATACATGTCTTGTGGAGAGGGGATACATGTCCTGTGGAGAGGGGGATACATGTCCTGTGGAGAGGGGATACATGTCCTGTGGAGAGGGGATACATGTCCTGTGGAGAGGGGAAACATGTCCTGTGGAGAGGGGATACGTGTCCTGTGGAGAGGGGATACGTGTCCTGTGGAGAGGGGATACATGTCCTGTGGAGAGGGGATACGTGTCCTGTGGAGAGGGGGATACATGTCCTGTGGAGAGGGGATACATGTCCTGTGGAGAGTGGGATACATGTCCTGTGGAGAGGGGATACATGTCCTGTGGAGAGGGGGATACATGTCCTGTGGAGAGGGGGATGCATGTCCTGTGGAGAGGGGGATACATGTCCTGTGGAGAGTGGGATACATGTCCTGTGGATATCCTGTGGAGAGGGGATACATGTCCTGTGGAGAGGGGATACATGTCCTGTGGAGAGGGGATACATGTCCTGTGGAGAGTGGGATACATGTCCTGTGGAGAGGGGATACATGTCCTGTGGAGAGGGGGATACATGTCCTGTGGAGAGGGGGATGCATGTCCTGTGGAGAGGGGGATACATGTCCTGTGGAGAGGGGGATACATGTCCTGTGGAGAGGGGGATACATGTCCTGTGGATATCCTGTGGAGAGGGGATACACGTCCTGTGGAGAGGGGATACATGTCCTGTGGAGAGGGGATACATGTCCTGTGGATATCCTTTGGAGAGGGGATACATGTCCTGTGGAGAGGGGGATACATGTCCTGTGGAGAGGGGGATACATGTCCTGTGGAGAGGGGGATACATGTCCTGTGGAGAGGGGATACATGTCCTGTGGAGAGGGGATACATGTCCTGTGGAGAGGGGGATACATGTCCTGTGGATATCCTGTGGAGAGGGGATACATGTCCTGTGGAGAGGGGATACATGTCCTGTGGAGAGTGGGATACATGTCCTGTGGAGAGGGGATACATGTCCTGTGGAGAGGGGGATACATGTCCTGTGGAGAGGGGGATGCATGTCCTGTGGAGAGGGGGATGCATGTCCTGTGGAGAGGGGGATGCATGTCCTGTGGAGAGGGGGATACATGTCCTGTGGAGAGGGGATACATGTCCTGTGGAGAGGGGGATACATGTCCTGTGGATATCCTGTGGAGAGGGGATACATGTCCTGTGGAGAGGGGATACATGTCCTGTGGAGAGGGGGATACATGTCCTGTGGATATCCTGTGGAGAGGGGATACATGTCCTGTGGAGAGGGGATACATGTCCTGTGGAGAGGGGATACATGTCCTGTGGATATCCTGTGGAGAGGGGATACATGTCCTGTGGAGAGGGGATACATGTCCTGTGGAGAGGGGAAACATGTCCTGTGGAGAGGGGATACATGTCCTGTGGAGAGGGGGGATACATGTCCTGTGGATAGGGGGGATACATGTCCTGTGGAGAGGGGATACATGTCCTGTGGAGAGGGGGATACATGTCCTGTGGAGAGGGGATACATGTCCTGTGGAGAGGGGATACATGTCCTGTGGAGAGGGGATACATGTCCTGTGGAGATGGGATACATGTCCTGTGGAGAGGGGACACATGTCCTGTGGAGAGGGGATACATGTCCTGTGGAGAGGGGATACATGTCCTGTGGAGAGGTGGGGGATACATGTCCTGTGGAGAGTGGGGATACATGTCCTGTGGAGAGGGGGGATACATGTCCTGTGGAGAGGGGGATACATGTCCTGTGGAGAGGGGATACATGTCCTGTGGAGAGGGGGGGATACATGTCCTGTGGAGAGGGGGATACATGTCCTGTGGAGAGGGGATACATGTCCTGTGGAGAGGGGATACATGTGCTGTGGAGAGGGGATACATGTCCTGTGGAGAGGGGATACATGTCCTGTGGAGAGGGGATACATGTCCTGTGGAGGGGGGGGGGATACATGTCCTGTGGAGATCCTGTGGAGAGGGGATACATGTCCTGTGGAGGGGGGGGGGGATACATGTCCTGTGGAGAGGGGATACATGTCCTGTGGAGAGGGGATACATGTCCTGTGGAGAGGGGATACATGTCCTGTGGAGAGGGGATACATGTCCTGTGGAGAGGGGGGGGGGATACATGTCCTGTGGAGAGGGGGGGGGGGATACATGTCTTTTGCTCTATTTTGCGCCTTCAGGACCAGACACCGTTTAGCCATTATTAGCACGTGTTAGTTAAATGGCTATAACTTTTTTATTTGTTGGGCTAACGACGTGATATTTGCGACGTTTTTTCCGTAGACAATGCAGGTTTCGTTTTTTTAGCGTTTTTATACGCACCTTTTTTGCTATTTTAGAATTTTTATTCATAAAGTTTGAAAATAATAGTAAAAAAATAAGCTTTTTTTACGTTTCAGCAATTTTTTTGGGGTAATAACAGTTTTACCCTTTTAATCTTTATATATTACATGTCTATATTAGGGTAATTGGATCAGCGCTAGCGTTACTACAATGATTGGCGGGGGGGGGGGGGCGGTTTTTTTTGGGGGGGTATTTTATGTGTATTTATTATTTAATTTTTTTTGCACTTTACTTTATTATTTTTTTATTACTATGGTCTGTCCCCCAAAGGTCAAAAAAGACCTTTGGGGAACTTTATATATATTTTTTCTTTCTTTTACACCATGTTTTCCACTGTAACTGGAGCTGCACAGCAGGGAGATCAGCCCTCTCATAGTGACGATTGTCACTAATAGGGCTGTGCTGGGTCTAGTAAGACCGTCTGCCACTAACGGCACCCTGCGATCATGTGACCAGTCACCGGGAGCAATAGAGACAGCGCCGCTGCTGCTGTCTCTATTCCTGTACACAGCGCGCATTCAGCGCTGTGTACAAGTGATCAGAGAAGACAGAAGCAGCGAAAGCTGCTTCTATCCTCTCCTCAGGGTCCCCGGCAGTCACTGACAGCCGGAGACCCGACATTCAGCTGCCCGATCGCGTGGGCAACAAGTTAAAACCCGAGCCATAGACTTTCGTTTTAAGGACCCTGACCGCTGGGCATAAAAATACAGCCAGCGGTCGGGAACTAGTTAATGGCAGAGCGGGGAGATACCTCCCTGCTCTGCCGTAGTGTTCAGTGGCGTCCCGCTGTAGCAGCCATAGCGGCTGCTAGCGGAGCCTCCGGCCATGGTGGGGGCCCGTGCCGGCGGGCGACATGGGCCCCCTCATGCCGCGGGCCCCGTAGCAGCCGCTACTGCTGCTACGGCGGTAGTTACGCCACTGATTCCAGGCCATCTAAGGGACACAACTGAAGTCCTATGTGCCTTCAATGATAGGGTTTGGGACCAGGAGCATACATGGTTAAGCTGCGATGTGGTATCGCTCTATACCAGCATTCCCCACACTATTGCATCTAGGACCCTCATTTTCCATTTATAAAAGTATAGGTCATATACACCACAATTACAGCTCTTTTGTGTAGAGGTACTAGAGTTCTTAATGACACACAACTACTTCCAGTTTGATGGAATATTTTATTTACAACTGAAGGGTGTGTCAATGGGGGCTAAGTTCTCACCCTCACTAGCCAACCTTGCGATGAGTTGGTGGGAGGAATTTACGATTTTCACAACGGACAATTAATTTTCTGTTCATTTACAATGGTATGGGAGGTACATTGATGACCTCCTCATGGTCTGGAAGGGCGATGTGTCGGTTATACCGGACTTCATCAAGTACATAAATAACAACAGTTGTAATCTTAGATTTACGCACCAAATAGAAACCCAAACCATTCGTTTTCTTGACCTTGAATTATCAGCTATAGCAAGGAATATGGTCCAATCTAAAACATACCTCAAACCAACATCAGGCAACACCATTTTACACTCAAAAAGCAGCCACCCAAAACATACCATCTCCTCCATACCTGCAGGAGAAATGGTTAGAGCAAAAAGGAACTGCAGTCAAACACATCATTTCCAAAAGGAACAGATGCAAATATGCAAAAGATTACGCAGTAGGGGAAACCACCAGTGGACCTTAGATAGAGCTATAGCGGACACCAAATCAAGGAAACAATTACTCTACAAAAATAACATCACCCACAGGAGCGCCACAATTCTAAATAAATCGAATGAAAATGGTAATCCCGATAAACCAACCCTTGTGCTGGAATACAGCAACCAATCTGCAGATATTAAAAACATCCTACAAAGACACTTACCCATCCTCTATCAAGATGATAAATGAAACAGAATTTTGAAGAACGGGTACCGTATAGTTTCACGTAGGGCACCCACATTAGGTAATACCTTATCTCCCTCCTTATTCTCATCATACAGGACCAAGCCCAGTTGGCTACAACATAAAGGCTTTTTCAAATGTGGTTCACACCCGTGTAAGACACGCTCTTTTACTCAGCCCACAAATATGACTCGGAAGGAGCCAATAGCTTCCCAATAAAGACCCATATAAATTGCACCAGCGATTATGTTACATATATTATTGAGTGCGCGGAATATGTCGGCTGTACAACAAGGACGTTTAAAACTAGAATCCCGGAGCATTTAGAATACATTAGGAATCCCAACATTCCTGGACTCTAGAACGCTGCCAGACACTTCAGATCATAACCGTTCTACTCAAACATTCACAACATGTGCCAATGAGAGAGTGACGTGTTCCATACGAGCTGGAAATAAAAAACAATTATTATTAGACAGAGAAGCATTCCGGATTTTCAGCCTCAAAACCAGATTTCCGATGGGACTCAAACTAAGAAGGGAACTCGTGTTCCACTATTCAAATATCCATCATAAGTTCCAGAGTTTCTGATTACATCCAAAATTTAAAATTTAGAATCATTTACATGCCTGGATTATCCCCTTCCCGCTCCTGGACGTACTATTAGGTCATGGCAGCTGTATCGTTCGCGCTCCATGACCTAATAGTACGTCTGTAATGACAGGGGGGTTGGGAAACAGACAGTGAGCCCTAATCTACCCACCACTCAGTCCCCGCCTACTTGCAACGACCCGCCCTAGGCGACGGGGTACAACTGGGCGACGATCCCTACGCTCAGTAGGTGCACGACAAACAAACAGACAAGGGGACACAAGCAAAGGGAAATGGGGCAGTTGCCCACGGCAACACCGTGAGCAACAAGAGAGGTGAATGAGCCGAGTCAAACCAGGAGTGTACGAGGTACCAAACGCAGAGCAGGAGAGTAGTCAGTAAGCCTGGGTCAGAATAAAGCAAGGTCAAATAGCTAGGAGCTGCAGCAAGGCAAGGAAACCACACGAGAAGAATCACAAGCAAAGGAGGAACAGGAAAGGCAGGTATAAATAGACAGAGGGCGGGAGCTAGCTCCGTCTGGCCAGGCTGCGATAGGCTCTCCCACTCCTAAGCCTGCCATCCTGAGTGGAGGAAGATGGAGTCAGTCTCAGAGACATAGAACCAGGTGCAGACTGATTACCCATGGGCGTATACACAGAAGTTGTGGCTGGCAGATCCTTTACAACGTCACGGGAGTAACGGCCATTTCGGCCGTCCTCCCGACACATACAGGAGCAGTGACAGCTGCTGTCTCGTAAAGCAGCTGCCGTAGCTCCTACAGCGGGGACCGATCGCTATGTCCCCGCTGATTAACCCCTTAAAAGCCGCGTTCAATAGAGATCACGGCTTTTTAGGGGTTAAGCTGCCATCGCCGGCCTGCTACACGATAGCTATACACCAATGAAATACCAACAGACAGGATACCAACACACAATAATGCTCAAGGAACTGTAAAGCACCGTTGCTAACTGTATTGAATGCACTATGTTGAATCCTGAGTAGTGACCAAGATATACTTGGTGCATCGATCAACAATTGACACAAGGTTAAACCGAGAAAGTATGATCGACTAATGCACATGAAATTAGAGAAATATACACATTTTATTGAATAAAAAACATGAAACAATTAAAAAATGGAATAGGGAATGAGTCACTCAATAAAAAGACGTCAAATCAATCAAAGACCGGATATGGATGTTACGTAGACATGTAAACAGTATGCATGTTAATGAAGCAGCAACAAAGGATATATTTAATCACATATAGAGCTATGTCCAGATAGAGCCAAAGCAAATTGTAACAACAATGCATCTAATGAAATCCGACAGAGATATACAATCCGACAAACATATGTCAAGTGTATGGGGATGTTAAATAAAGGCGTAGCAATTGCTGGATAGGTGTAAAAAAATGATATGAACCGCAACCAGTAATATGGACACTATAGGACAGTGCTGGAATGCCAGTTGCACTTTGGGTCAAGGAAATGACCGAAAATGACAGGTGGGAGTTAATCACGGCTGCTACGCAAGAAAGAAGTGTAGAACATACCGGTAGACATAATGGAGGCGTAGATGAGACGTCTGTACCCGACGCGCGTTTCGGCAACTGCCTTCGTCCGGGGTTAGGGTCAAACTACTTATTCCCGACCACGATAGCGGCCGGCGATTGTAACTATGGCAACCGGACACCAAACAATGGCGTCCGGCTATGCCATCGACGGAAGCCTAGTGGGTCCTGACAAAGTCAGGACCCACTATGCTTACTGTCAGTGAGTAGCTGACAGCTCTAATACACTGCACTACGCATGAAGTGCAGTGTATTAGAATAGCGATCAGGGCCTCCTGCCCTCAAGTCCCCGAGTGGGACAAAGTAATAAAGTAAAAGAAAAGTTAAAAAAAGATGTGTAAAAATAAGAAAATAAACGTTTTAAAAGTAATAAAAGTAAAAATCCCCCTTTTCCCTTATCAGTCCTTTATTATTAATAAAAATGTATAAACAAACAAATAAACTTTACATAATTGGTATCGGCGCGTCCGTAACGGCCTGAACTACAAGATTATTTCGTTATTTATCCCGAACGGTGAACGCCGTAAAAGAAAATAATAATAAACCGAACCACAATCACATTTGTTTGGTCACTTCACCTCCCAAAAAATGGAATAAAAAGAGATCAAAAAGTCGCATGTACCTAATAATTATAATGATTGAAACTACAGTTCGTTACGCAAAAAATAAGTCCTCGCACGGCTTTATTGATTGAAAAATAAAAACGTTATGGCTCTTAGAATAAGGCAACACAAAAAGTGAATGATTGTTTACAAAACGTATTTTATTGTGCAAACGCCATAAGACATAAAAAACTATAAACATCTGGTATCGCCGTAATCGTATCGCCGCAGAATAAAGTGAATGTGTCATTTATAGCGCACGGTGAACGCTGTAAAAAAAAATAGAATAAAAAAACAATAGTAGAATTGCTGTTTATTAGTCACCGCGCCACCTAAAAATGGAATAAAAACTGATCAAAAAGCCGCATGCACCCCAAGAAAACTACAATTGATTCCTCAAGGGGTCTAGTTTCCAAAATAGGGTCACTTTTTGGGGTTTCCACTGTTTTGGCACCACAAGACCTCTTCAAACCAGACATGGTGCCTAATATAAAAGAGGGCTCATAATCCTCTAGGTGCTCCTTTGCTTCGGAGGCCGGTGCTTCAGTCCATTACCGCACGAGGGCCACATGTGGGATATTTCTCAAAACTGCAGAATCCGGGCAATACGTATTAAGTTGCGTTTCTCTGGTGAAACCTTTTGTGTTATAGAAAAAAATGGTATAAAAAGGATTTTCTGACAAACATAAATATGTAAATTTCATCTCTACTTTGCTCTAAATTCCTGTGAAACACCTAAAGGGCTCATAAACTTTCTAAATGCTGTTGTGAATACTTTGAGAATTCTAGTTTATAAAATGGGGTGTTTCATAGGGGTTTCTAATATCTGGGACCCTCAAAGCAACTTCAGAACTGAACTGGAACCTAAAAAAATAAATAAATGAGGCAATACTTCGCTTCTCCTAATGAGCATTGCCTACTCCAAGACGACCCCAGTTTTGACCGTTTGTATAAACGGAGACCCCTATTAGACCGTTTTGTCAGGGTTAAACTTCCTTTTTCCTGTTATTTCACACCGAATAGCCACCTTTGTAAATTGGAAACTGAGGGCATGCACAGAAGAATTATACCAAGCAGACAAATGTTGGTACAGATCCTCCCTCAGTGATGTAGGAAGTGAAGACTAAATTTTATTGAACAAAGAAACACGAAAGTTTCCTCCATAGAGATGTGGGACGTGCTTAATCCCCATTGGCTCTATTCAGCTGTAAGTTCATCTGTACACTCCTCTTGCATTCCAGGGGCGGTGTCTCCATAGGCGTGCCCCTGATACATTCTCCATAGTTCCATGGATTCAATTTCTTTGTGGAATATATCGATATATATATATATATCTATACATAAGGATAATATTTTTGCAAACAATATACATGGTAATGATGCCTGACAGTCCCCCCTAAAAATATTATTACTCTATCCCTGAGTCTTGCCTAGCAACCTACCACTGACCACCCGAACCAGGCGGGTAGGGGTTTTGGATTTCTTCACCAGCTTGAGACGAGCTACTCCTTATGAGTAACCCCCCTTTGTACCTGGACTTCCAAGGTTTCGGAGTGGTCCTAACTTTCCCTATTCTCCTCAGGATACAGAATGGTTGTCTTGGTATAATCTACAAACCGCAGCTGGTTGTAATATATATAATTAATCCAGTCTACATTTTTATTAATGGTAATAATTGTCGCACTGTCACTTACTGTCCTAATGGGACTTTTACCCCTGCAGATATAACAGGTCATGGGCAGCCTCTTCCCCAAACCTAAAGACACCCGGTTAACATGACCTCCGGGCTCTCATTGCTGCCATGTACTTCTTACATATGAGTGACAACAACCAGTGACCTTCACCTCACACCTCCACATAAAACTCCTCAGATTGTAATTTGCAGTGTCGCAGCATATTTACACACATTATAATTATAAACCTCAGACAATATAAACAATAGGGCCTCAACTAATAATATAATGCTATCACCAATCTCATGCTATCACCCTCAGGTTTTGGGTCCCATCAGTTCATTGCCAGTCCTGAACATCATAGTCCTCTTCTTCTCCTGTCTTCTGTGGAGTCAGACTGCACAGTGGTGTCCAGTGGGGGATTTATTACTATCCTCCACCTAGTCACTTACTTATTAAAACACTTGATACTGCTGACGGATTCACTTAGGTCTTTGGTCTTTACTTTGATCTTTGCTGATGTCAACAGGACTTGGTTTGGTCCTTCTCATCTGTCAGACACCGTCTCTTTTAGTATACGTCACCGGGTTGTACATAGCACCTCATGCTGTGAGACTGTAGTGAGATCCCACATAGACGGAGTGGTGGAGTTTTATTGTGACTACCACAAACCCTCCGCATCTGTCCTCTTCCTCGGGTAAGTTACTTGTCTGGGCGGCTGCTTAGAATTGTGACACTGCCGTCAGTTCATGACAAACGCGTTGTACTGGCTCAGGCTGCGCCTGCCGCATCTCAGTGATGGAGTTCATCATATTAAAAGTCTTCTAGTTCATGTTTACTGGCACTTGCCGGGGACCCAAACCTTGTCAATTGTTAAAATAAATACTAATCTGGTGATAACATTATCCGCATACACTATAAACGTTGTTCTAAGTACATACAATAATAATGACAGGCCATTAAACGACATCTAACACCTTTATATAAGAAAAACTTCTCTATTCCACTGAACATGGCACCTAGAAAATGTGTAATTACTGGGTACATTGTATTTGAACTTGGTGTTACACTTTCCAGCAGGATTTGTACCTTGATCTCAGCTGATTACCTGGAACATCTCCTACTCACAGAAATATACACAGATTCCACATGTTTATCTGACAAATGTCTCAAACCAATTTTTCTCCCCCTACTCTGGTTCGTTCTACCTGGGAAGGCCTCTCAAGGTCGGTTCTCTTCGTGGGAGGCGGGTATGATAAAGTTGGCACCGGTCTGCCAGGACTGTTCTGTAGGCAAATCAAACAGCTCTAACAGAATTTAGCAGCATCAGCTCTAAAGCCTGGGACATACCAATTAGATCTTACCACATGGATCCTTGCAGTCTTGGGGAATATGTGAGGTCATACACATTCAAGTGCCATCAAGAGTGCCTTGGGTGCCACCGGTTTACCTTCCTTTATCCGTCCACATTCTGTTAGAATCTGGTTCTCACGCCTTTCGCTCCCAGTTGGACACTTCCTGTGGAGAACAAGCTTTTCATCACATAATCAGTAATTGATCTTAATCAGATAATTAATTTGAAGAAAAACATTAACAATGACAGATTTATGTTAAACGTTCACACTGGGCAGTAACTAAAACTGATACCTACAAACTGATTCTTCTTCTCTTTATATATCTATCTATACATACACATATACACTGCACAGAATCCTCTGCTCTAAAATTTTCCTCTCACAACAAAAATATTTTCAAATGGGAATCTACTTGCACTGAGAAGTTATCATTTACACAAACATAATACTTACGCCTCCAATAGTCCAATGCTAAGGCTGGTCCAGAACTTTACATAAAACTTAACCTCAGTATTTAATATTCCCACAACACTTTTTGAATATCGTTATTAAACAAACTAACTTTGGGATAACATCTGGAGAACTGCTGACATCTTATCATTATACAAACACCAGTTCAATACTTGGGATAACACTGTTCCCCTGTCACTACACACAACGTCTGCAGTGGGGAAGATACCGGCCGGGCTTCAGGCCACCCTGAGAACAGGTCTACACATACGAGCACATTGTCATACACTTCTACCTCGGGTAGTTGTATGTTCTGCAGTGGGGAAGATACCGTCCGGGCTTCAGGCCCCCCTGAGAACAGGTCTACACATACGAGCACATTGTCATACTGTTAAGGATCTGCCAGGCACAGCTTCTGTATCCACGCCCATAGGTAATCCGTCTGCACCTGCTTCTATGTCTGTGAGACTGACTCCATCTCCCACTCCTAAGCCTGCCATCCTGAGTGGTGGAAGATGGAGTCAGTCTCACAGACATAGAAGCAGGTGCAGACTGATTACCTATGGGCGTGGATACAGAAGCTGTGCCTGGCAGATCCTTAACACATACACTTCTGCCTCGGGTAGTTGTATGTTCTGCAGTGGGGAAGATACTGGCCAGGCTTCAGGCCACCCTGAGAACAGATCTACACATACGAACACATTGTCATACACTTCTACCTCGGGTAGTTGTATGTTCTGCAGTGGGGAACATACTGGCCGGGCTTCAGGCCACCCTGAGAATAGGTCCACACATACGAACACATTGTCAGAAACTTCTACCTCGGGTAGTTGTATGTTCTTCAGTGGGGAAGATACTAGCCGAGCTTCAGGCCACCCTGAGGACAGGTCTACACATACGAGCACATTGTCATACACTTCTACCTCGGGTAGTTGTATGTACTGCAGTGGGGAAGATACTGGCCGGGCTTCAGGCCACCCTGAGAACAGGTCTACACACACGAGCACATTGTCATACACTTCTACCTCGGGTAGTTGTAGGTTCTGCAGTGGGGAAGATACCGGCCGGGCTTCAGGCCACCCCAAGAACAGGTCCACACATACGAGCACATTGTCATACACTTCTACCTCGGGTAGGTGTATGTTCTGCAGTCGCTGGGATGGGTAATCTGGCCGGGCTGCACTTTTCACAGGTACCTTTGCTGTTTTACCTATGTCATGCCATGCACACATAATGCAGGCTGCTACAAACCTAGTGGTGGCATTATTGTATCCAGGGACAAGCCAATTTACTGATACCTGGCTGCACATACCCCTTGTTGTCAGTTCTGTCTTCTCTTGCTCTCTTAATTGGCTTACCCGATGATCCAATAAAGTTCCTACTACCAATGCAAAAAGCGTACCTAGAGTCAGTATAAATGTCGGCCGTCTTACCTTTCGCCAGGTTACAGCCTCAGTGAGCACCTCCAGCTCTGCTCCTTGAGATGAATGAGAAGGTGAGAGTGGTTTCTGGATGATTTACCTTGTGTCTTGTATCCTGTTCTACACATACTGTATATGATCAAGTATCTCTACATTACATATTTACATTAAAAACCCATGTCACATATAGATAGAACATTTCAAAGGGGTGGCGTCTTCATTCTCAAAAATAAAAAACAAATGTTATACACTTCTCCACACTTATCTGATAATCCAGAACACTTTGAGAATCTCACTTTTATCAGGTTCTGTAAATACTTGATTAATATAAAAACAAATAAAAATTACTAAAATCTTTACATAAAATTAACAATGTTCAGATAATTTTCACCTCCTTCCCTACTAAATCTGTAAAGACTCATCTGTGAGTGACCTCAGCCTCTTGTGTAAATTTGCTGGAGGGGGATGGTCTCTTACACATTTTGTAGATCTCCTGGAACCAAATTCATTAATTCAAAACAAACCAAAATTGTACCTGATCAGTCCTTTCACCATTCCCTCCTTTTTGGATTCTGCGAAAGTAATGTAGCAGGGTTCAAAACTACATGTCAACATAATAAGGTTGGGCACTCTATATGGGGGGCACTAGTTTGGCCCCCTGTAATACACAACAGCCTGGAACAAAAATGACTTTCTCCTGACAAAAATAAATTTTAACTTTAAAATGACCTGCAACCATTTACCTGTAAAACATCTCACATTTTCCAAAATAACATTTAGGCCGCAATATATCAAGCGCCTCATGTGTGAAAACAAAACAATTGTAATTAGTTATTCAATAAAACGTAAAATATTATATCTGGTAATATTAATTACTGCAAACCAATAAACTATATACAAGAATAGGGAACAGTGGGGGCACATACATTTTCAAGACCCAGTGTCTCACAATATCTGTAGTTTAATACATTTGAATTAACATCAAAACACATTAAATCTTATCACATCATAACACATAGATATGCAGCGTAACTTTTATCGTTGCAGACATATCCAGCAGTCTGTAATATTTGTCTCGCTGGGTGAAGTTATGGAGAGCAGCAAATGCGCAAAGATAAGAAACTTTCCTTTACACAGAAAAAAAAGAAACAGATTTTAACCCCATTCACAAAACACTATTTTTTTTTTTTCTTAGCCATTACTGCTGTTAAAAATAAGAGCATACAATATAGCTCTAACAGCGGTGAAATATTGTAATCACTTCTCTCATCAGTCCACGCTCTATATACAAGCTTACACCAGTCTGCTTCTCAGACTTCACACTGCACACAGCCCCCCTCCCCCACACAACCACATTCTACAGGAGGGGGTCACGCACTCACTCCTCACAGCTTCTGTTCTCATAATCTTAACAATTTCAATGCCGGCGAAAATTCTCCCATACAATGAACCTCCAAGAGTCACACATCTGTACAACAACACAAGAGAACGTATGTATCTGCAATCATTCATCACACTATTGTATAGGAATTATCTACGTACAAAACATCAAACACATAATCTGTAACCATGTCCAATCTGTCGGCCACCATCTCTATATTATGATGACGTGTCTTTTCACCAGTGCACAGCGTCCTGCACCCCTGGGACGGAATCTAGAATAGAAGAAAACACTGCAGCATGTCTTACTGTCAGCTCTTTACTGAGGGAAATTACAAAATTAACAAGGCTATCATTTCATACTGATTTGGTTGGGCCGGGCGTGGCCTCATCAGGGGGTGGGGGGCAGCCTCTCCCACAGGAAGCACATTGCTCAGCTGTGAGGGGGGTTTTGCTGCCCACAATGAGGACACACCCAACATGAAGGACTGCCACCATTACAGGGCGGCGGCTGGTCCTGTGGTTTCTAATACATATAACATGCAATGCCTTTCTTATTTCCAACTTCCATTCGCTTCACCAAATCATACGAATAGGATTGTCCGGGCACGGGTGATCCTAATGATTTGAATATGGACCGTAAACCATCCATTCTAACCGTCTATATTCTTCACGTAATTTCTATAACAATTTTCGGTCTGCAACTCTCTTGGTCTTGCCGGAAATATTACAATTTCGCAGTCTGCAACTCTCTAGGTCTGGCCGAAATATTACCCACGACTTATCAGTGTTTATACACCCCACGTATAAGACAGGTTATATTTTATATCTAGTCCCTAATTACCCAGAGGATGGTTAGTCGGGCGCGACTAATTTCTTACGGGTACGTGACCACACAGCGGGGATGTCGCCCCTGTCGCCTGAGCTAATCCAGGCAATCGACCAGGGTTCTACAGACTGCCAAAAGACCGTCCACTAACACAGATAAGTTGAAGATTTATAAAATCAACTGACTTACCGTTTTCGATGGGATTAAGGTCTGGAGACTGGCTAGGCCACTCCATGACCTTAATGTGCTTCGTTTTGAGCCACTACTTTGTTGCCTTGGCTGTATGTTTCGGGTCATTGTCGTGCTGGAAGACCCAGCCACGAGCCATTTTTAATGTCCTGGTGGAGGGAAGGAGGTTGTCACTCAGGATTTGACGGTACATGGCTCCATCCATTCTCCCATTGATGCGGTGAAGTAGTCCTGTGCCCTTAGCAGAGAAACACCCCCAAAACATAATGTTTCCACCTCCATGCTTGACAGTGGAGACGGTGTTCTTTGGGTCATAGGCAGCATTTCTCTTCCTCCAAACACGGCCAGTTGAGTTAATGCCAAAGAGCTAAATTTTAGTCTCATCTGACCACAGCACCTTCTCCCAATCACTCTCAGAATCATCCAGATGTTCATTTGCAAACTTCAGACGGGCCTGTACATGTGCCTTCTTGAGCAGGGGGACCTTGCGGGCACTGCAGGATTTTAATCCATTACGGCGTAATGTGTTACCAATGGTTTTCTTGGTGACTGTGGTCCCAGCTGCCTTGAGATCATTAACAAGTTCCCCCCGTGTAGTTTTCGGCTGAGCTCTCACCTTCCTCAGGATCAAGGATGCCCCACGAGGTGAGATTTTGCATGGAGCCCCAGATCGATGTGGATTGACAGTCATTTTGTATGTCTTCCATTTTCTTACTATTGCACCAACAGTTGTCTCCTTCTCACCCAGCGTCTTGCTTATGGTTTTGTAGCCCATTCCAGCCTTGTGCAGGTCTATGATCTTGTCCCTGACATCCTTAGAAAGCTCTTTGGTCTTGCCCATGTTGTAGAGGTTAGAGTCAGACTGATCATTGAGTCTGTGGACAGGAGTCTGTTATACAGGTGACCATGTAAGAGCTGTCTATAATGCAGGCACCAAGGTGATTTGGAGCAGTAACTGGTCTGGAGGAGGCTGAACTCTTAATGGTTGGTCGGGGGTCACATACTTATTTCTCTGTGCACAATGCAAATAAATATATATCATTTTGATAATGTGATTTTCAGTTTTTTTTTTATATAATCTATCTCTCACTGGTAAAATTAACCTAGCCTAAAAATTCTAGACTGTTCATGTCTTTGACAGTGGGCAAACTTACAAAATCAGCAAGGGATCAAATACTTATTTCCTTCACTGTACATGGTAATGATGCCTGACAGTTTCAGTGCCCGGTTTTCCCAGCATACACCCCCGAGAAGTGTATTTCTATTGATGAGTCCTTGGTACATTTTAAAGGGAGGCTTCAATTCCGCCAGTACCTGCCGGGTAAGAGGTCAAGGTATGGCGTGAAGATGTATAAGCTGCGAGAGCATCAGGGTATACCTACAAATGTAGGATATATGAAGGGAAGGACACCAGTGCTCAGCCCCCAGAATGCCCCCCCTTACTGGGAGTTAATGCAAAAATTGTGTGGAATTTGGTGCACGCACTGCTGGACCAGGGTCATTACCTCTACCTGGATAATTTTTATACCAGCGTCCCGCTCTTCAGGTCCCTTGCTTCCAGAAGTCCTGCAGCATGCGGCACTGCTAGAATAAATCTGAGAGGCCTCCCTAAGACTCTGCAGTGCAAACACTCAGAAGGGGTGAGAGCCGGGCACAATCCAGCAGCAACATATTGTGTGTCACGTACAAGACAAGAGAGATGTCACATCAGTACCCATGTACCTGAACGAGGTACCAGTACAGAGACCCCCAAACCAGACTGCATCCTGGACTACACTAGGTACATGGGAGGGGTGGACTTGTCAGATCAAGCCCTGAAGCCCTACAGCGCCATGCGGTGTGGTATAAGAAGCCGGCCTGGCACCTCATACAGATGGCATTGTACAATGTGTACGTGCTACGTCGATGTGCAGGCCAGAGGGGAACTTTCCTGGAATTTAAAGAGGTGATTATCAAGAACCTAATATTTAGGGACCAAGAAGGGGGACACCCAGTACTTCTGGAAGCGAGGCCACACGCATCGTACCAGGGCAACACTTTCCAGGAGAAGTTCCCCAAACTGGCAAGAAGGGAAAAAGTCAAAAGAGGTGCAAAGTCTGCTATAAGTGGGGGATAAGGAAGGACACAATATATCAATGTGACACGTGTCCCGAAAAACCAGAGCTCTGTATGAAAGAGTGTTTTAAAATTTATCATACATCCCTTGGTTTATAATTTACCCCAATTTTACTTACCCTGATGCACTCCGCACAGCTTATCCCCCCTCGTCTTTCCCCTCTGAGCCCTGCTGTGTGCCCAGGCAGCTGATAACAGCCACATGTAGGGTATTGCCATACCCGGGAGAACCCACATTACAGTTTATGGGGTGTAGGTCTCCGGTCAAAATGCTCACTACACCTCTAGATAAATGCCTTAAGGGGTGTAGTTTTTAAAACGGGGTCACTTATTGGGGGTTTCAACTGTACTGGTACCTCAGGGGCTTCTGCACACATGACTTCGCACCAGAAAATCCCCAGTAGGCCAAATGGTGGTCCTTTCCTTCTGAGCCCTCCCATGGGCCCAAGCGGCAGTTTATCACCACAAATGGGGTATTGCCGCACTCAGAACAAATTGGGCAACAAAATGGAGTATTTTAGTTCTTGTGAAAATAAGAATTTTTGAGCTAAAACAACATATTATTGGAAAAATTTTGTTGTTTTTTTTAATTCCCAGCCCAATTCAAATAAGTTCTGTGAAGAAACTATGGGGTCTAAATGGTCACTTTACCCATCAATTAATTCCTTGAGGGGTGTGTAATTTACAAAATGGGGTCACTTCTGGTGGGTTTCCATTGCTTTGATACCTCTGGGACTCTGCAAATGCGACATGGCACCCGAAAACCAAACCAGCAAAATCTGCACTCCAAAGAACACACAGCGCTCCTTCCCTTCTGAGGCCACCCATGGGCCCAAACGGCAGTTTATCGCCACAAATGGGGTATTGCCGCACTCAGGACAAATTGGGCAACAAAATGGGGTATTTTGTTCCCTGTGAAAATAAGAAATTTTTATCAAAAATGACATCTTATTGGAAAAAATTTCATTTTTTAAATTTCACAGCCCAATTCAAATACGCGCTGTGAAAAAACTGTGGGGTCAAAATGGTAACAACAACCATAAATTAATTCCTTGAGGGGAGTAGTTTCTGAAATGGGGTCACTTTTGTGGGATTCCTACTGTTTTGGCACCTCACCACCTCTTTACACCCGGCATGCTGCCTAAAATATATTCTAATAAAAAAGAGGCCTCAAAATGTACTAGGGCTTTCTTTGCTTCTGGGGCTTGTGTTTTAGTCCACGAGCCACTAGAGACACATGTGGGACATTTATAAAAACTGCAGAATCTGGACAATACATATTTAGTGGTGTTTCTCTGGTAAAACCTTTTTTGTTACAGAAAAAATTTGAATACAATTGAAATTCAGCCAGAAAAATTACATTTGCAAATTTCACCTCCACTTTGCTTTAATTCCTGTGAAATGCCTGAAGGGTTAAATAATCTTTCTAAATGCTGTTTTGAATAGCAAAGGAAGGAAGGATAGGATCCAGCGCTGGGTCAAGTTTAAAATGGATTTTCTGTTCCAAGTTTAATGGCATCGGTTTAAAAGGAAGTCCAGTTGTATATGTCCTGGGTGTGTAAGAAAGTGGAGGTATTGTCCTCAGGGCCTACGCGTTTCGGACGACTGCCGCGTCCTTAAACTTGGCTGTAGGCCCTGAGGACAATACCTCCACTTTCTTACACACCCAGGACATATACAACTGGACTTCCTTTTAAACCGATGCCATTAAACTTGGAACAGAAAATCCATTTTAAACTTGACCCAGCGCTGGATCCTATCCTTCCTTCCTTTGCTACTCCACCGTGTGCCGACACGAGGATCCGAGTGCTACTCTACAAACACACTGGAGTGTGTTAGGTGAGCTGGAGGTTCCCTCCCCAGTTTCTATTACTTGCTGTTTTGAATACTTTGAGGGGTCAACTTTTCAAAATGGGGTGTTTTATGGGGGTTTCTATTACATAGGCCCCTCAAAGCCACTTCAGAACTCAAGAGGTACCTTAAAAAAAAGGCTTTTGAAATTTTCTTAAAAATATGAGAAATTGCTGTTTATGTTCTAAGCCTTGTAACGTCCAAGAAAAATAAAATAATGCTCAAAAAACGATGCCAATCTAAAGTAGACATATGGGAAATGTGAACTAGTAACTATTTTGGGGGGTATAACCGTCTGTTTTACAAGCAGATGCATTAAAATTTTGAAAAATGATATTTTTTATAAATTTTCTCTAAATTTTGCAATTTTTCATCAATAAACACTGAATATATCGTCCAAATTTTACGACTAACATAAAGCCCAATGTGTCACTAGAAAACAGTCTCAGAATCGCTTGGATAGGTTTAAGCATTCCGACGTTATTACCACATAAAGTGAAATATGTCAGATTTGAAAAATGGGCTCTGAGCCTTAAGGCCAAAACAAGGCTGCGTCCTTAACTGGTTGCCGACACAGGACGAGTATGCTGGTCTTGAGCGGCGAGCACTTCGCGCATTAGGACGAGCATACTCGTCCTGTGTGACAGCCGTCTCTGCCGTCTCTGCCGCCTCTGTGTGTGCGATTGAGAGCAGGGCAACAGCTGTAATACACAGCCACGGCCCCGCTCTGACAGCGGAGAGAAGAGAAACATCTTCTCTCCGCTGTTAATCCTTTGAACGCCGCGATCAAAGCCTACAACTCGTATGGCCAGACAGCCCAGGGTCCAGTGAAGGAACCCAGGGCTGTCTGAACATATTTCCTGTTGTTAGGGCATACTGAGGTCTGCCCTAACAACTGCCTGTGTACAATCAGTATACAGATCTATGCCCGTACATTACAGTTACAAAATCAAAATCAAAATGATAAATCCCTTTATGGGATTAAAAAAAAAAGTTAAATGAATGTAAAAAAAAAATAATGGTAAATAAATAAATAAATAAAAAGTAAATAAAATACACAGAAACACATTTCTTATAATAAATAAACTTTTTAAAATATAAGTCCCAAAACATGAAATAATATAGACATATTTGGTATCGCCACGACCGTAACAACCTGTACAACAAATGTGTAACATTATTTATGATGATCGGTGTATGGTGTGAAAAAAATATTAAAACTGCAGCGGAACTGCTTTTTTTCTGCATTTTAATCTAATTAAAAATTTATAGAAATTAAACGATAATGTATTTGTACCAAAAAATGTCACCTACATAAAGTACAACTCGTCCCGCAAAAAACAAAGTCTCATACAACTACGTCGTACAAAAAATAAAAGAGTTATGAGCGTCGGGATGCAAAGAGGGAAATGTAAAAAAAATTGCTCTGTCCACAAGGCTAAAATTGGCCGTGTCCTTAAGGGGTTAATATTACCGACCATAACGTATAGGCTTTACATACTTAATATTCATACCCAGCTACAGGCCTGTTTCTAACTACAAATCCACAAATGACACTGCCTATAAATGTATAGGAAATCCCTTGGAGAGGAATCATTTCTTCCCGCCGCAGCCCTTTTTCAGATTTTCATTTTCGTTTTTTCCTCCCCACCCAAGTGTAAAAAATACAATTTATTTTGTTTCGCCAAATTCCAAGAGCCGTATCTTCTTTATTTTTCCGTCAATTAAGTGGTATAAGGGCTTATTTTTTTGCGGGATAAGCTGTAGTTTTTAATAATACCATTTTGGTGTAAATGCGACGGTTTGATCACTTTTTATTTCATTTTTTGTGGGAGATGAGGTCACCCAAAAAATAGAGATTCTGCCGTTTCCAAATTATTTTTTTTACGGCGTTCACCGTGCGGGTCAAATAATGACATATTGTGATAGTTCAGACTTTTACGGACGCGGCGATACCAATTATGTTTATTTATTTAATTTTTTACTATGCTCTAGGGGGAAAATGGGAAAAGGTTTATTTTTATTTTTTTTAATTTAATTAAATTTTTTACACAAAAAAAACAACTTTATTTAACTAATTTTTACATTTTCTATTAGTCCCCCTAATGTATTGCAGTAAATCGTGATTCTGACAGTCTCCTATGAAGTCCTGCCGGAGGCAGAGCTTCATAGGAGTACCAAGATGGCGGACCTGGGGGACTTCGTCAGGCCCCCAGGCAGCCGTGTGAACCAACGGCTCCCCCCGATCTCGCCGCGGGGGGGGGCTGTTGAGACGTTACAGGGGGTCGCCCCCCTGTTTTTAGTAATTTAAATGCCGCGATCTCTATTGAACGCGGCATTTAACGGGTTAAACAAGCGGGATCGCGCTAGAACGCGATCTCGCTCGTAACCCGGAAGTGTTGGCTGTAACACACAGCTGACACACTCGCTATATAAAGCAGACTCAGCCCGTGAGCCCGCTCCATATTCCCCCACCCGGCGTGCGCCGTATATATACGGCAGATGTCGGGAAGGGGTTAATATCATAAGTTTCTATCTTTTGGAGCTGAGGTTACACTAATAAATCGCGTCAGCTAGACACAAAGCTCACTTTTCTAGCAAGGTTGACACATTTTAATTAGCCAAGATTGTCTTGTCCCACAAACCCCTATAATGGGCAAAATCCACATTCCATTTATACTTAACACCGTATAGTAAAGAAAGGGGTGTTTGGCTTGCGCTTTTTGCTTGTATGTGTTCATTATATTAGCCCTGCTGCAGAAATCACTCATATCTAGGGGCCACTTTATGCCATTTTTCCTTATGTAAATGAGTTCTATTGCTCTTTACCTAGTAATTCAGACAGAATTGCTCGTGAACATTTTATTGTATTACGTTTGTTCAAGGAGTTTATTCTCTGTAACAAACGTCTTGTTTTTTATGTACCAATCTTACAATCTTTCTATAGTCCATGTAGCATGAATTCTAATTCCACTGCCTGGCTCTTGTTATGCTTTACACTTTTGTACAAATTGTTCTCAGATTATCGAATTTTTCCAATTTTAATAGTATATGGAGTCAAAAATCTCCACTGAAGGTGATTTACTCCTTCAATTTCTATTATGTGTTTCTATAGTTGCGATTATGTTTCAAATAAAGGAACTTTTTCTATAATATATCAATTACACATTGTTAAGCAATTACACAGTTAAAATATACTACGGAAATTCGTTCTCATTAATATCAATAATATTTTTTCTAATACAACAATGATATATATCTATAAACCTTTACCCACATATATCATCAACTCTTACGTAATTGAGAATATACATACCAGACGGGCTGGTTCTTTGACCCCCTCGGGACACAGCTGATGAGTAATGGATACAGTGTCTCTATGCATGCCATGAATAAGGACACAAGACGTGTCAGAAACGTGTAGGCTCAATTAAACTAAGTCAAAATGTTTGATCCTTCACCCTCCACTTATCTCTGTACAATGCCAAGTTACCGAACTATTCCTTCTAGTTTGTTTTTTAATTTGTTATATCATCAATAAAATTGGAACAGTTGTTCTTTTTCTCTACCTCAAGCGCTGGAATTTTGGCTCTGCTCTTTCTCCAATGGGGACCGCCTGAATAGTCTGTGGAAGGTGAGAAGAAGAAGAGTGTAATAATGAGTTTACAGATGTCTCTTTACGATATACATTGCTTTGTAAAAATCAATGTGTTTCCTATCAAACTTGTATGTAAACCTCAAATTCAAGATATTGTTATTTAAATTGATCATGAATATGTCAAGGCCAGAAGGTGTGCCCTTCCAAATAACCAGGATGTCATCGATGTACCAAGCCCAAAACAAGACTCAATCCATCAAACCATCCTGGTCATTTGCTAACAAGTCCCTCTCCCACAGCCCCAGAAACAGGTTGGCATACGAGGGCACACGTGCTGCCCCCATTGCCGTGCCCTGGAGCTGTAGGTGGAAGTGTCCATTAAAAATGAAGAAATTATGTGTTAGAGCATATTCCAAGCGATAAATATTTTCCAATATGTAAGAGTGCACACCTTAAATAAACGCTGTATTGGTGCTATAGAGGTTCGGGCTGGAAAACCCACACTAAAGATCCAAAAAATAACCTAGAAGCACTCTAATGATCCTTGAGAGTAATTTTTCAAAATGATTTTATTATGTATAATTCATAAGCGATTTTATCTGGACGTTTCGACCTAGCCTAGGTCTTTATCACAATCGCTATAAATGGAGAAATAAAAATAATGTAACATATACAGCATGTGTAGTAACATAATAAAATATAATGAATAACTGAATAGAGTATCTAAAGTAATACATAATATATATCCAGACATGATATGAAATGTACAAAACGGACATTGTCAACAAAAACATACATATCGATCAATGATTCATCGTCTAGAGTTGAAGCAATATTGCAATTTAACAACCGTAAGTATTGTGAAAATATTTGTGTCATTCTAAGTAAAGATACATATGAAATGCAGTATATTAATACTATCGCATGGAAATAAAGATTAAAGGGAATGTGTTGCCAGAAAAACATGTTTTTTTTTTAAAAAATTAAACATTTAGTGTGTGGGTGATTAAACATTGTTCAAATTTTTTTTATTTTTTTGCACGAGTCCAGGAAATATTATAAATTATTTCTAATTTATAATACTACCCATTTTTGGTCACTAGATGGAGCTGTTCCCAAAATTGCAGCATTGCAACATTGGGTTAAAAGCCCTCGCTCTAGTGAGCTCTCAGCATCCCCCCCTCCTTTATCCTGGCTAGTGCCGGGATAAACGAGGGGTTTGAACGGTGTAACCTCCTACACTGTGTGTCGCCATTTTTTGAGCTAACACACAGTGTAGTAGGTTTACATACAGTAGTAAACACACACAAACACGAACATACATTGAAATCTCTTACCTGCTCCTGCCGCCGCGGCTCCCTCCGGCCCATCCGCTCCGTTTGCTGCCGCTGGTGCAAGTGCACTAATCCGGAAGCCGCGACCGGAAGTAGTAATATTACTGTCCGGCCGCGACTTCCGGTCCACAGGAAAATGGCGCCGGACGGCGCCAATTTCGAATAGGACTGTGTGGGAGCGGCGCATGCGCAGTTCCCACACAGACGCCGTACACTGCAGTCAATGGGACGGGAGCCGTTCGCAGTCCCTATGGGACTGTGGCTGCCGTATTCCATGTCTGTATGTGTCGTTAATCGACACACACAGAAATGGAACAAAAAATGGCAGCCCCCATAGGGAAGAAAAAGTGTAAAAATAAGAAAAAGTAAAACACAAACACACAAATGAATATAAACGTTTTTAATAAAGCACTAACATCTTTAACATATAAAAAAATAATTTGTGATGACACTGTTCCTTTAAGAATGCAATGGGACTATCCCATAAGTGATGTAGATAACAAGATATTCAAGAAGACGCTATGGCAGGCATGTTCATGATGGTAAGTATTCAAAAAACGATAATATCGATTGGGGGTGCAAATATGATGTCCCCTCCGACCATACCATAAAATACCGGTAATAATATATTGTGGAGTAAATGAAGGAAGAAAAGAAGATGCCATGAAGTTAAATCTGAAAAGTGAGCATACCTGATTTCATTTTAGATATAGTACGAAAACGGCGTCTACCAGACGCTCTTCAGATTATAGTCTGTGATTAGTATCCCCGAAGAGGTGTTTAAATAAAGCGCGACACCACCGGATATCCGGTGTGTGGAACGCACACGGCATCCAGCGCAAGCACACTATACACAGCAACGCTGTGTGCTTGGAACGCAAGCGGAATCCAGGATGTCAATATGGGCATGAGTTGACGCTGAGATATGCTATATAGCTCACCTAGCTATTATGGTGAGTAACTTTCTCAATTCTAGGGGAAAGAAATAGTCCTTAAACCTACAATGAGTATGATCTGACTATGTTATAGTGTTTGGAATAGAGTAATAATAAGCCAGATAATAAAAATATGTAAATGAACTACAATGTAATTGTGAAGTGCCGATAATGGGAATAAGGAAAAAGCAATAAATAATATAAAAGTGGATTATATGGATAAACTAGTATAACCAGTGTATATATCAGAGAAAGGAAAGAAGGAGAAAATGAAGAAAAAAAATCATAGAAATGAATCATTCGAAAAGTACAAAAGAAAAAAGGAAAGTAAGAAAAGTGAACGGGTTTTATGGTACCTGTATCTGGTCATCTACTCAATCTCAAGTTTTCCTAGCGTGCCTGAAAGAAATGAATATAGATGTTATATACGAAAAATTGAAGATTAAACAGGAATGTAAATAATGTTCAGAAAAGAAGATCGTATTCCCTATTGAGACCTTTAGGTGCAAGAGTATCAAGTGTGTGTATCCAATATGATTCTCTCGTTTTTAATAATTTAATATGGTTACCACCCCTTCTAGGTCTGTGTACCTGTTCGATAACCTGGAATTTTAATTGAGAAAGGTTGTGATTGAATTTCTCAAAATGGTCAGGAAGGGGTAACCAAGTTTTCTTGCATCGTATAGTAGATTTATGACTAGACAACCCATCTTTAATGTGTTGTGTGGTCTTGCCTACATAGACCAGACCACATGGACATTTGATGAGATAGACAACAAAATTGGAATTGCATGTAAAATAACCTTTTATCGGAAAAGTTTTGTTATGATGTGGGTGTTGAATCTTGTCACCCTTAATAATGTTGGAGCAACATGCACAATGCAAACAAGGGAAGGTACCATTGCGTTTAGTTTGGAGAAAGGTTTGTCGAGGGACCTTCGTAGAACTGCCAATGTCAGCTCTAATGAGGCGATCACAAATGTTAAATGATCTTTTTGAGCACATCATCACTGGACTTTTAAATTCTTTAATATCAGGATAGGCCGTGTGTAATGTTGGCCAATGTTTCCGAATGTTCTGATATAATTTGGGTATAATTGGATGATACGTGAGTACTAACGGGAATCTATTCTGTTTAGGTTTATTAGTAGATGATGTGGTCCTATTGGTCATAATTGATCTATCCGGTTCCTGTGATAGAAGTGATATGGGATACCCTCTCTCCTCAAATTTAATGGACATTTGCTGTAATCTGGTAGTTCTTACACCAATATTGGATACAATCCTGGAGACTCGAGTGAACTGTGATCTTGGTAAAGATCGTATCATGTTGCTCGGATGACTGCTATTGTAATGTAACAAACTATTCTTATCTGTTGGTTTGGAATACAGATCGGTAATGAGAAATCCATCTTGGTCCTTTAGAATGGTGGTATCTAGAAAGCAGATATTATGTTCACTATGATTCAATGTAAATTTCAATTCCTCTCTAACCTGGTTTATATGATGAAAAAAATTGTCAAGAGATACTTGTGGACCATCCCATATGCAAAAAATATCATCAATATACCTGTACCAGCATACTGCATGTTGTAAAAATAAAGAATTGGTATAGATGTATTCTTCCTCAAAGAGAGACATGTAAGCGTTAGCATAAGGAGGTGCTACGTTTGAGCCCATGGCTGTTCCGCAAACCTGAACGTAATAGTCATCTCCAAATAGGAAGAAATTTTCATGTAAGATTAGATAGAGTAATTGAAGGCACAGGGATATTGAATCAGTGTTCATCGTGGTTGAATTAAGTAAGTGTGTGACAGCCTGTATTCCCTTGTGATGGGTTATAGAGGTGTAAAGGCTATTAACATCTAGAGTGACTAGAATGCACGTGGAATTAACCCTTGAAAGCTCCTTTATATTCCGTAAAAAATGGCCTGTATCCAAGATAAAAGATCTTGTGGATTTAATTAGAGGTGTTAGTATTTTCTCCAGAAAAATAGACAATGGTGAGAGGATAGAATCCGTGGATGCTACTATAGGTCTGCCTGGTGGGTTTTTTAAGGACTTGTGGATTTTAGGTAAAATATAAAAAACAGGTATTATAGGATAAGGGTTCAATAGAAATTTGTATGTCTTATCATCGATTGTTTCCCGTTTTTTGAAGTCGTCTAAGATAACAGAGATTTTAGCACGGATTTTCATTGTTGGGTCACCATCGATTTTGATATAAGTATTGTTATCAGATAGTTGTCTCTCTATCTCTGTAATATAATCCTTTTTGTCCCACACCACTATCGCCCCACCTTTATCGGCTGGTTTAATGACATCTGATTCAATTCTCGATAAGTTATACTTATGTGGAAATTGTCCCATTCTATATTGGGCCAGGAGGGATACAGTATCTCTCTTGACCAAATCTATGAACGCCTCAGTGGCATGATATACTTTGGGAGGAGAGAAATGGCTACGGTTACGTAAGCCTAGTTGGTCGATAGATAGTGGTGTGGGACTAACTGTAGACACAAGCGGATTAGTGTACAAATTGGCATCTGATAAACCAAAATGGGTTTTCAATCTTAGACTTCTATAGAAACTATTAAGTTCCTGATCCAAAGTGAATGTATTACAGGAAGTAGTTGGGCAAAAGGATAAAACTTTTTGTAGAACCGAAAGTTCAGCAGGATCCAAGGTATGGGAGGAAATGTTCACTACCAAATTGTTGTCCTTACCTGGGACCTTGTCTGTATCCCAGGTTCTCGACTTCTCCCTTCGCCTATACGACCTTCTGGTTGGGCGCTTCTGCCCCTGCGTTTCCCTAAAAAACGTTGTGAACGATAAGCAGGTCTTTCTATAGATGTATCGCTCCCTGAAGTGGACCTGTTGCCAGGCGCAAAACCTCTGCGTGACCGCCATGAACTGGAGGATTCCTGCCATCTATAGACTGTATTATTGGAGTAATCGTTGGCGTCTCGTTGGAATTTTTCCCTTTTCCTCAACTCCACTTCCTTGGTATAATCTTTGATGGCGTTATCTGTGCGATTCTTTAGGGATTCCCATTCACTGCTTGATAAAGAAGAAGATAGTTGTGCTTCCAAATTTACAATTTTCTCTGATGATTCCTTGATAGACTTCTGTAAATATTCAACTGTAAGTAAGATCAAATCTAGAGAACACTTGTTTAATATTTTTTTTAATTGATCGCAGTATTGTCGGTCTTCTGAAAACAATGTTGGTCTCAGGTGACTGCGTAAACCCCGTGGGATTCTACCGAGACGATGATATTCTGCCAAAGTGACACAATGTAAATCTTGAGAGGTGAATTTACGTAATTCCTTTTCGTAGTCCCTGATGCGTAGCTCTTGAGGTGGAATACGGAGAAACTCTCCCGAGTTCGTTACTTGCGATAGTATGGACGTGGTGGTTGATTGATGATATGCAAACATTTCCGACGTCATCTGGGTATGGAAACGGGTGCACCTGTAATGGTGGGGGGGGGGTAGGGAAACGGACAAGTGAGCCCTAATCTACCCGCCACTCTGTCCCTGCCTACTTGCAACGACCCGCCCTAGGCGACGGGGTACAACTGGGCGGCGGTCCCTGCGCTCAGTAAGTGCATGACAAACACGACAAACAAACAAGGGAATACAAGCAAGGGAAATGGGCAGTTGCTCGCGGAAACACCGTGAGCAACAGAGTAGTGAACGAGCCGAGTCAAGCCAGGAGAGTGCGAGGTACAAAGCGAAAAGCAGAAGAGTAGTCGGTAAGCCGGGGTCTGTATGGAGCAGGATCAAAAAGTAGCAGGAGCTGTAGCTGGGCCAGGAAACCTCAAGGAAAGAATTCACAAGCACAGATGGACAGGAAGAGCAGGCTTAAATAGACCGAGGGCGGGAGCTAGCTGAGTCTGGCCAGGTTGCGATAGGCTCTCCCACTCCTAAGCCTGCCAGCCTGAGTGGAGGAAGCTGGTGTCTGTCTCAGGGATGTACACTCAGGTGTTGACTGATTAATTCTGGGAATTAACCCCGAAGCAGTGCCTGGCAGATCCTTTACAGTACCCCCCCTTTTATGAGGGGCCACCGGACCCTTTCTAAGTGGACCTGGCTTACTGGGGAAACGCAGGTGGAACCTCCTGACCAATACCCCAGCGTGAACATCCCGGGCGGGTACCCAAGTCCTCTCCTCAGGCCCGTATCCACTCCAATGGACCAGGTACTGGAGGGAGCCTTGGACCATCTTGCTGTCCACGATCCTGGCCACCTCAAATTCCACCCCCTCAGGGGTGAGGACGGGAACAGGAGGTTTCCTCGAGGGGGCCAAGGACGGGGAGCAGCGTTTCAGGAGGGAGGCATGAAACACGTTGTGTATACGAAAAGACGGGGGTAACTCCAGCCGGAAAGAGACAGGACTGAGGACCTCAATGACCTTATACGGCCCAATAAACCGGGGAGCAAACTTTTTGGACGGAACCTTGAGACGCAAGTTCCTGGATGACAACCACACCAGATCCCCGACCACAAACAGGGGGTTAGCAGAACGTCTTCTATCGGCCTGAGCCTTCTGTATGCTCTGGGACGCCTCTAGGTTCTTCTGAACCTGGGCCCAGACTGTGCACAGATCCCGATGAACGACCTCCACCTCGGGATTGTTGGAACAACCAGGTGAAACGGAGGAGAACCGTGGATTAAACCCAAAATTACAGAAAAAGGGAGAGACCCCTGACGAGTTACTGACCCGGTTATTAAGGGAAAATTCGGCGAGGGGAATGAAAGAAACCCAATCAAATTGACAGTCAGAGACAAAACATCTTAAGTATTGTTCTAGAGACTGATTAGTCCTCTCCGTTTGGCCATTGGTTTCAGGATGGAAAGCAGAGGAGAAGGACAGATCAATCCCCAACTTATTACAGAAGGCTCTCCAAAACAATGAAACAAATTGTACCCCTCTGTCAGAAACAATATTGACGGGGACCCCATGGAGACGCAGGATGTGTTTGATAAACAAGGTAGCCAACGTCTTGGCGTTGGGTAGTTTCTTGAGGGGCACAAAGTGGCACATTTTACTGAAGCGGTCTACCACCACCCACATCACCGACTTGCCTTGGGATGGAGGCAAATCGGTGATAAAATCCATGGAGATATGTGTCCAAGGTCTCTGGGGAATGGGCAACGAATGCAGTAAGCCCGCTGGTCGGGACCTGGGAGTCTTGGACCTGGCACAAACCTCACAGGCGGCGACGTAGGCCTTAACGTCTTTAGGCAAACCAGGCCACCAATAATTTCTGGTAATGAGGTGTTTGGTACCCAGGATGCCTGGATGGCCAGATAGTGCGGAGTCGTGATTTTCCCTAAGTACCCTTAGCCGGAATTGCAGGGGAACAAACAGCTTGTTCTCAGGAAGGTTCCCAGGAGCTGAACCTTGATCAGCAGCAATTTCAGAGACTAAATCGGACTCGATAGAGGAAATGACTATACCTGGAGGCAAAATACAAACAGGATCTTCCTCCGAAGGAGGGCTGGCCATGAAGCTACGCGACAGTGCATCCGCCTTAATATTTTTAGACCCGGCCCTATAGGTAACCAAAAAATTGAATCTGGTAAAAAACAACGCCCATCGAGCTTGTCTCGGGTTTAGCCTCCGGGCAGATTCTAGGAAAACCAGATTCTTGTGGTCGGTAAGGACCGTTACCTGGTGCCTAGCCCCCTCCAGGAAGTGGCGCCACTCTTCAAATGCCCATTTAATGGCTAAAAGTTCGCGGTTGCCAATATCATAGTTACACTCCGTGGGCGAAAACTTCCTAGAAAAGTAAGCACAGGGGCGGAGATGGGTGAGGGAGCTGGTACCCTGGGACAAGACGGCCCCCACTCCCACCTCGGACGCGTCAACCTCCACAATAAATGGCTCCCTTTGGTTGGGCTGAACCAGCACGGGGGCCGAGATAAAGCACTTCTTGAGGGTCTCAAAAGCCTGGACGGCCTCAGGGGGCCAATGGAGGACATCAGCACCCTTGCGAGTGAGGTCCGTAAGAGGCTTAGCGACGACCGAGAAGTTAGCAATAAATCTCCTGTAATAGTTAGCGAACCCCAAAAAACACTGTAGCGCTTTCAGGGAGGCAGGTTGGACCCATTCAGCCACAGCCTGAACCTTGGCAGGGTCCATGCGGAATTCATGAGGAGTGAGGATTTGACCTAAAAATGGTATCTCCTGTACCCCAAATACACATTTTTCGATTTTGGCAAACAGTTTGTTTTCTCGAAGGACCTGGAGCACTTTCCTGACATGCTCTATGTGGGAGGACCAGTCCCTGGAAAACACCAATATGTCATCAAGGTACACTACAAGAAATATCCCCAGGTAATTTCTCAAAATCTCATTTATGAAGTTCTGGAAGACCGCAGGGGCATTGCACAACCCAAAGGGCATGACGAGGTATTCGAAATGGCCTTCGGGCGTGTTAAACGCAGTCTTCCACTCATCCCCCTCCTTGATGCGAATAAGGTTATACGCCCCCCGTAGATCCAATTTAGAGAACCATTGGGCCCCCTGAACCTGATTAAAGAGATCAGGAATCAAAGGAAGGGGATACTGGTTCCTTACCGTGACCTTATTCAGGCCACGGTAGTCAATGCATGGCCTAAGACCCCCATCCTTCTTCCCTACGAAGAAGAAGCCAGCACCTACCGGAGAAGAAGAGGGACGAATGTAACCCTTGGCCAGGGATTCCTGGATATACTCCCTCATGGCTTCACGTTCGGGACAAGAAAGGTTAAATATCCTACCCTTAGGAAGCTTAGCTCCTGGTACCAATTCGATAGCGCAATCGTATTCTCTATGAGGCGGTAATACTTCGGAGGCCTCTTTAGAGAAAACATCAGCGAAGTCCTGAACAAACTCGGGTAGCGTATTCACCTCCTTAGGGGGAGAAATAGAATTAACAGAAAAACATGACGTACAACATTCATTACCCCATTTGGTTAGCTCCCCAGTATTCCAGTCAAACGTAGGATTATGCAACTGCAACCAGGGAAGACCTAGAACCAAATCGTACGATAATCCCTTCATCAATAGTACAGAGCATTGCTCCAAATGCATGGAGCCAACAAGGAGTTCAAAAACAGGGGTATGCTGTGTAAAATAACCATTAGCAAGAGGAGTGGAGTCGATACCCACTACCGGAACAGGTTTAGGCAAATCAATCAGAGGCATAGCGAGAGACATAGCAAATTCCACAGACATGATATTAGTAGAGGACCCTGAATCCACGAAGGCACTGCCGGTAGCAGACCTACCACCAAAAGAGACCTGAAAGGGAAGCAATATCTTAGTACGTTTCATATTTACGGGAAATACCTGTGCGCCCAAGTGACCTCCCCGATGATCACTTAGACGCGGGAGCTCTCTGACAGCATTCTTACGCTTGGGACAGTTGTTTACTTGATGCTTGACATCCCCACAGTAGAAGCAGAGACCATTCTTCCTGCGGAATTCTCTACGTTGTTGAGGGGACACGGAGGCCCCGAGTTGCATAGGTATTTCTGAGTCTTTAGGGGAGAAACGAAGCAACGGGACTTCGGGAGGCATCATGGGGGAGTCGGAGGAAAAAACACATAAACGTTCACGTTGTCGTTCCCTGAGACGTCGGTCAAGTCGTACCACTAAAGCCATAACCTGGTCTAAGGAGTCAGAAGAGGGATAACTAACTAGCAGGTCTTTCAGGGCATTCGACAGACCCAACCTAAACTGGCACCTTAAGGCAGGGTCATTCCACCGAGAAGCTACGCACCACTTCCTAAAGTCAGAGCAATACTCCTCAACAGGTCTCTTACCCTGACGTAAGGTCACCAGCTGACTCTCGGCAAAGGCAGTTCTGTCAGTCTCGTCATAAATAAGTCCGAGGGCAGAAAAGAAACAATCAACGGAGGAAAGTTCAGGGGCGCCAGGAGCCAAGGAGAAGGCCCACTCTTGGGGCCCTTCCTGGAGCCGGGACATAATTATACCCACCCGCTGGCTCTCAGAACCTGAGGAGTGAGGCTTTAAGCGAAAGTAAAGCCTACAACTCTCCCGAAAGGAGAGAAAAGCCCTCCGGTCACCTGAGAACCGGTCGGGCAACTTGAGGTGGGGTTCAAGGGGTGCGGTGAGGGGAACTACCAAGGTAGCATCAGGCTGGTTGACCCTCTGAGCCAGGGCCTGGACCTGTAGGGAGAGACCCTGCATTTGCTGAGCCAGGGTTTCACGGGGTTCCATAATGGTGTCAGGGACCAGGGTAGACTAGGTATAGGGCTTGTGAATTTGTATGGTGGGGGGGGGGGGGTAGGGAAACGGACAAGTGAGCCCTAATCTACCCGCCACTCTGTCCCTGCCTACTTGCAACGACCCGCCCTAGGCGACGGGGTACAACTGGGCGGCGGTCCCTGCGCTCAGTAAGTGCATGACAAACACGACAAACAAACAAGGGAATACAAGCAAGGGAAATGGGCAGTTGCTCGCGGAAACACCGTGAGCAACAGAGTAGTGAACGAGCCGAGTCAAGCCAGGAGAGTGCGAGGTACAAAGCGAAAAGCAGAAGAGTAGTCGGTAAGCCGGGGTCTGTATGGAGCAGGATCAAAAAGTAGCAGGAGCTGTAGCTGGGCCAGGAAACCTCAAGGAAAGAATTCACAAGCACAGATGGACAGGAAGAGCAGGCTTAAATAGACCGAGGGCGGGAGCTAGCTGAGTCTGGCCAGGTTGCGATAGGCTCTCCCACTCCTAAGCCTGCCAGCCTGAGTGGAGGAAGCTGGTGTCTGTCTCAGGGATGTACACTCAGGTGTTGACTGATTAATTCTGGGAATTAACCCCGAAGCAGTGCCTGGCAGATCCTTTACAGCACCTTATCAAGACCAAGCGATAAATATTTTCCAACAGGTTGGTCTTAAACATACACAAAGGTTTTTCCAAATTGGACATGGAAAGAAAGAATTTTGTGGCCCTTATCGCATCGGCATGTCTTACACTGGTGTATAAAGACGCCACGTCAATTGTGACGAGGAGCATGTCATCCTCTATGTCTTCCAAATGGGGTTGTAATCCCTGTGGACACTGCATAGCATGTCCTAACATCGAAAAATCAATGACTTTTTCAAATGCTTCAGGTACAAAAATATACACCATCACTCACCCGATAACATCTACAACAAAAGCGGTAGTGTATTATGCGATATGTCCCTGTCCTAAAATTTATGTTGGCCTTACATCAAGGGAACTGAAAGTTTGAGTAAGGGAACATATATCCGACATCAAGCGAGCATTAGAACTGGACAATCTGGAAGCCCTGAAACCTGTAGCCCGACATTTCAGGTTACATCATTCCTGTGACCCATCTCAATTGAAGGTGAGAGGGATCGACCATATCATATCGGGAATGAGGGGAGGGCTGTCAAACAATAATTGGCACAATGTGAAGCCCGTTGGATATGGACCCTTGGGACACCATTTGGCTTGAATGAATCTCTGAGTTTCGCTCCGTTTCTATAACCATTGACTCCTTGCGGGTCTAGCTTTTTTATCCTTCTCCATTGTATTGTTAGTCTTACATTCATAACTATTCTCTCTTTTCCTCTCCCCGTTATAGGATCTTTATATATGTAGCTCTAACAAACATCGGCTGAGTGGACGCATCTGGAAGGCGTGGGAAGACACTGGACTGAACATAAATGGATTACGAATTATGTGTCGGTTTCCCACAATCCTTTTCTGCCAGACATCTACATTGGATATATGGATATATATTGTACCTTATTAGGGACTCTCCTGCCCTCCCTTTTTCCTTCCTCATTCCCCCCCTCTTCTTTTCTTCCTTTCCTCTCCCTTCTTTTTCATCCCCCCCGTTCTTTTAATTTTCACACAATCCTATAGTCACTTTCACGCCATTTTCCACTGTTATTTCTGTCCTCTTATGCCTGGGTTTTTCACAGGGACACATGAATATATATATTTTCTATGTACTTTTCATGTGTACGCATGTTATTTATATATGACACCTTTATACATTGTACGCTTGTCTTTCTCCTCCTTTCCTCTTCACATATACCTGGTATTCTGTATCTCGCCCTCTGCCTTCCCTTTTTTTAAATTTCATTTCTCATTTAATTTGGTCCCCTCTGTTTACACAGCGTTCCAAATTATTATGCAAATGTTATTTTTGGCTGATTTCCTAAATAGTCGATGCAAATGACAGTCAGTATAATCTTCAGCATCAACCGTTGGAGGATAATGCGAATTTCATTGATAAATCTCCTAATGATAACAGATTTTTTTGTTTCACATTATTATGCACAACAGAGATCAGAACATTTACAGGTTGTAAAGAGAAGTAAAATGGTCATTTGTTGAATTTGCAGCATCAGGAGGTCATATTTACAGACATCACAAGCTCTATCAATCCAAAAACACTTCCCAGGCCAAGTTACATGTAACACAGGACCCCTCCTCTGATATCACCTTCACAATTCTTCATCCATTGAATTTGTGAGTATTTGGACATTTTCTACTTGAATATCTTTGCAAGATGTCAGAATCGCCTCCCAGAGCTTCAGTTTTGATGTGAACGGCCTCCCACCCTCATAGATATTTTGCTTGAGGATGCTCCGAAGGTTCTCAATAGGGTTGAGGTCAGGGGAACATGGGGGCCACACCATGAGTTTCTCTCCTTTTATGCCCATAGCAGCCAATGACACAGAGGTATTCTTTGCAGCATGAGATGGTGCATTGTCATGCATGAAGATAATTTTGCTACGGAAGGCACGGTTCTTCGTTTTGTACCACGGAAGAAAGTGGTCAGTCATAAACTCTACGTACTTTGCAGAGGTCATTTTCACACCGTCAGGGTCCCTAAAGGAGCCTACGAGCTCTCTCCCCATGATTCCAGCCCAAAACATGACTCTGCCACCTCCTTGCTGACGTCGCAGCCTTGTTGGGACGTGGTGGCCATTCACCAACCATCCACTACTCCATCCATCTGGACCATCCAGGGTTGCACGGCACTCATCAGTAAACAGCACGGTTTGAAATTAGTCTTCATGTATTTCTGAGCCCACTGCAACCGTTTCTGCTTGTGAGCATTGTTTAGGGGTGGCAGAATAATAGCTTTATGCACACTTGCAAACCTCTGGCGGATCCTACACCTTGAGGTTCGCGGGACTCCAGAGGCACCAGCGACTTCAAATACCTGTTTGCTGCTTTGCAATTGCATTTTAGCAGCTGCTCTCCTAATCCTATTAATTTGTCTGGCAGAAACCTTCCTCATTATGCCTTTATCTGAACAAACCCGTCTGTGCTCTGAATCAGCCACAAATCTTTTCACAGTACGATGATCACACTTAAGTTTTCTTGAAATATCCAATGTTTTCATACCTTGTCCAAGGTATTGCACTATTTCACGCTTTTCGGCAGCAGAGAGATCCTTTTTCTTTCCATATTGCTTGAAACCTAAATTAAATGTTTATGACACTTATTTTTCATCACACATATTCTAATCACTGTCCTATTGTTCTGTCCTAGGGTAATATATCTGGATACATTATTCCATTTTTATTAACTATCTATGTATCCACTGAGTGTAATGCAGCACGGCAATATGCAACGCATGCTCCTCCTCCAGTTGTTCCATTCCTTTTGCCCATCGCACGTATGTGCCGTTTACATAGAATTTTTGCTTTATCGTTCACCCCTGGTTTCCTGCTGTAGGTCCAACTCACCGGATTACAGTGGAGGGATGGTGCGCTGACAGGGGGGAGTGGCCTAGGCACCTTTCGTCCGCTGTCTTCTATCGGAACGGTTTTTGGGCGGCGCTGTCAGACATCGCTGTCCCACCTCCTCCTGATTACGCGGTTCCGGAAGTGGGGCAGCGGCCATCTTTGTACCCTCTTTTTGACGCCATTGTTTTAGCTCCGGTGTGAGACGGTGATTTTGACCCTATACACATGGGTCTAGGACTATATAGGGGAGGTCCCCACCAGGATGACGCCACCCCCCAGATGAAGGCATATGCCGAAACGCGCGTCGGGTGTTGGCGTCCTCTCTGAGCAAAACCATGAATTCAGGTATGTACGCCACTTTGAACAGGTGTCTGTGTTATACGCTCTAGGCTTGTTGTTACCCCCCCAGCTGGTTGTTCGGGCCTCATTTGCCCTTACTTATGGGTATTTCTGTGGTTTATGGTCACATGTTTTGCTATCTGCATTTAAGCACTTTACACTAGATTGCCACGGATACATATATCCACTATTTTGGTATACACTTGATGTAGCCAGGGTGTCCTTTTGGACTATTGTTCACACATGCGCCTGTATTTCCACATGTATGTATGTCCATGCTCTTCATACATGTCATCTGGTCTTGCACAGGTGGACGCCTTCTTTTCATTGCGTGACTCATCTTTTTTCCATTCTTTGTATTAATCTTTATTAAAATTTGTATTTTTACGCTCACCACGTCTCTGCTAGAGTTGATCGTTTTTTGTCTCTTCTTCATTTGCCTTTGATCAATACACCAAGTCACGCTTGGTTTTCTTATTGTGGATATAGATTATGATTATATTATTGAGATATAGATGACTAATGAGGTTGTGTAAATATTACGATGTAACACACTATATCGCCACATTCAGAGATAATCGTTTTCAGCCCTTTTTGGGTACAATTGGTTATATATACTAATGAAGAAGATGGAGTCAATCCTTCCATCAACTCAATTCTGAATTTCCTCCAGGATGGGATTGGAAAAGGCCTAAGCCCACCCACCCTGAGAGTACAGGTGGCAGCCATTTGAGCCTTTCTAGACAGGCCTATTTCCCAGGACCCTCTTATAAAGAGATTCCTGAATGGTTACATCAGATTGAGGCCTTCGGTCTTGAAACCTGTAGTATCTTGGGACTTACCCTTGGTTCTAAACGGGTTACGCCTTCCCCCATTTGAAGCCTTGCTGGAAGTAGACCACAAGTACATGTGCATGAAAGTGTCCTTTCCATTGGCCATTACGTTTGCCAAGAGAATAGGCGAGCTACAGGCCCTCTCCTGTAAGGACCCATATCTCATTTTCCTTCAAGACAAGGTGCCCCTTGGATTTTTACCATCCTTTGTACCAAAGGTCCCTTGGTTTCACAATACAAACCAGGCCATCTCCCTTCCAGTACTTTGCCCTGAACCCTCCTCGGAGGAAGAATCTAGTCTACGAACTCTTGACATGTCTCGTTCCCTCCAGATCTATTTGTGGAGAAGCGAGTCGGTAAGAATTGTCGAGAATCTCCTCATCCTCTTTGGGGGGAAAACAAAGGTCTCAAGGCTTCTAAACCCTGTATTGCTCGATGGAATAAAGGGGCCATTAGAATTTCCCACGAATCTCAGGCGGTTGAACCACCTGGATTTGTTAGGGCCCATTCCACCAGAGCAGTTTCTACCTCTTGGGGCGAAAGTGCATTGTTCCCTTTGGATCAGATTTGTAATGCAGCCTCTTGGGTCTCGCATAACACATTTATCAATTATGGATTGGATACTCGAATTTCGGAAGGAACCTCCTTTGGGCGGTCTATTCTGAATTTGCTTCATTAAGCGGGCCCTCCCTATGGGGTTACTTCTTGTTTGATCCCCATTAAGGTGCTGCTGTAGGACATAAGGGAAGAGTCGATTTCTAACGTTAATCTGTTTTCCCTCCGTCCTAACAGCCGCACAAGCTTCCTGTCCTAACTAAGGCTACTACTTTAAAATGAACACAAGGAAGGAGGAGCCGGTGGAGCCTCCTATAGAGGAGGGGAGGGGTCTGCAGAGCCTCCTATAGTGGAGGGGGAGGGTCCTGCGGAGCCGCCTATAGCGGAGGGGAGGAGCCTGTGGAGCCTCCTATAGTGGAGGGGGAGGGGCCGGTGAAGCCTCCTATAGAGGAGGGGAGGGGCCTGTGGAGCCTCCTATAGTGGAGGGGGAGGGGCCTGTGAAGCCGCCTATAGCGGAGGGGAGGGGCCTGTGGAGCCTCCTATGGTGGAGGGGGAGGGGACTGTGTAGCCTCCTATAGGGAATGGGGAGGGGCCTGCAGAGCTTCCTATAGTGGAGGGGGAGGGGCCTGCAGAGTGGGAGGCTTTACTTACTGAATTTAATTAGTTTATTAAATATTCCATCTGTCCCACAAGCCCACAGGGGCAGAAATACCCCCATTATTGTGCTGCTGTTAGGACTAAGGGAAACAGATTAACGTTGGAGATCGACTCTTCTAGATCAACTTTTTCCTGCGCTCTTCCCCTTTAATATTGTAGAGAACTCTTGGCACCTGACCAGACATTTGCTATATATAAAAACTGCTTCCCTCCGCCCTCCACAGACTCTGCTACTCCATGGACAGGATACAGGAGAAGGTGGCGGGACTCCTCTCGCAGCATGCACTGGAGTGTAAGCTCTTGGTCACTGCAGGCTGCGTTTTAGCTACGTATTTTTTTGGCCTGAGATGGAGGAAGAGACGACAAATCCACAGGAGAATGGAGGAGGAGAGGAAGAGGAGCGAGGACAGCGCGCAGCAAATGAGAGAGGCGCTGGACAAGTTTCACAAACAGGTTATTAAATATTCAATATACTATATATACACACATATATACAGTATACACACACATATATACAGTATACACACACATATATATACAGTATACACACACTATAGACACATATATACACATATACACGCACTATATATATATACACATATACATCATACACACTATACACACATATATACACACATATACACCATACACACTATATATACACACTATATATACACACTATACACACATATATACACACTTCCTGGTCGTCCTGCGGCAGCGCACTTAAGGGTTAAGATACGTCATCTGACCGGATAGAAGAGACATGTTACTCAGCAGTAATCAATTAAACATTTAGGAGGTCCCAGGTTCCCTTAAAAAGAGCCCAAATCCCTTCAGAAAGCGTATTTTTTCTCTTCTATGAACATGGATAGTTGAAGACATCTATACTAAAATGCTTTATACAGAGCTTTCCTCTGTCCCTAAGCTGCGACCCATGAGGACATGGGGGTCTGTATACTGGGGGTGCGGTCTGCGCATGCTCGAGAACGGTAGTCTCGCGGGATCCCGGCGGTTCAAGAAAGGACCGCGAATCCGGGGCTACGGCGCTGGTTGAGCTGCTCGACCCTGGAGATTAACATAAGAGTGTAATTGCATGCCTTTCTTCCCAGGTGGCAAGTCCTGCATCTCAAGGGAAACAAAAAAGAAAATCCAAGCACAATATGTGTAGAGGTTGTCAGCGCCCGCTGCCGGGGGATTGGGACCAGAGTTTCTGCTCATCTTGCAGACCTCCTGAACAATCCCTCCATACTGAAGCCGTGGGCTTTCTCTCCTGGTTTAGGATCAGTTTACAGATTCCTTTCAGGAGATTAAGTCGGCTGCTATGCCGAAAAAATGTAAAGGTAGAAAGTGGTCGCCCTCCCCGCAATCCCCTTCCGAATATGATCTATCGGAGGAGGATCTGGATTCAGAGGACTCTGATGGGGAACCTTCAGATAATATTTATCTGTTAGATAAAAACAAGGTCCGCACTTGCTGAGAGTCGTCAAACTGACCGCGGAGACGGGTAAAGACGTGTCTCATAAAACCAAAAAAGGAACAACTGCATTATTTTTTGGTCAATAAAGACAGAGTCCCGTCCCCCCCATCCTGTTATTATAGACTGGGTCCAGAAAGATTGGGATCAGCCGGAGAGACGCATCAATCAAGGGGCAAGGTTTAAACACACCTACAAAACAGATCCCAAGTTCAGTTCTAACTGGGATGTTCCGCCCAAGGCTGATCTCGCTGTCGCCAGATTATCAAAGAATCTGTGTTTCCTTCAGAGGAGTCCTCGCTCTTAACCGCTTCCCAACCGCCCACAGTAGTAGATTCTCGTCGGCACTTGCTGGGCTCTGTGCAGTGCTAATGTGAATTCACAGTGGGTGTTAAAAGTGTGATCTGGGTGTCTCAGAGCAGCGCTAACACCTGCATCGTGCTGTTAACCCCTGCCTCTGGTCCCGGAGACATGATCGGGACCTGATTGGCTCAGGTCCCGATCATGTGATCGCAGGGAAAGTTTGTTGTAGCAACGAACTGGAAAGTTTGTTGCTACAACAAACTTTCCCAGGGACCGATTGCGGGTGCTGCCATTGGCTGTCATGGCAAAACCGGAGGCCATACAACAGCCCCCGGGTCTACCATGCACGGCAGCCTATGAGGACCAGCCGGAGGTTATACAACAGCCCCCGGGTCTATCATGCACAGCAGCCTATGAGGACCAGCCGGAGGCCATACAACAGCCCCCGGGTCTACCATGCACGGCAGCCTATGAGGACCAGCCGGAGGCCATACAACAGCCCCCGGGTCTATCACGCACAGCAGCCTATGAGAACCAGCCGGAGGCCATACAACAGCCCCCGGGTCTATCATGCACAGCAGCCTATGAGGACCAGCCGGAGGCCATACAACAGCCCCCGGGTCTGCCATGCACAGCAGCCTATGAGAACCAGCCGGAGGCCATACAACAGCCCCCGGGTCTATCATGCACAGCAGCCTATGAGGACCAGCCGGAGGCCATACAACAGCCCCCGGGTCTGCCATGCACAGCAGCCTATGAGAACCAGCCGGAGGCCATACAACAGCCCCCGGGTCTATCATGCACAGCAGCCTATGAGAACCAGCCGTAGGCCATACAACAGCTCCCGGGTCTATCATGCACAGCAGCCTATGAGGACCAGCCAGAGGCCATACAACAGCCCCCGGGTCTGCCATGCACGGCAGCCTATGAGAACCAGCCGGAGGCCATACAACAGCTCACGGGTCTGCCATGCACGGCAGCCTATGAGGACCAGCCAGAGGCTTCCTGTCAGTGTGATTCCCAGCGTCACACTGACAGTTTATAACACGTTACATTACCTAGTGTAATGTATTATAGCAGCCATCAGTTCTGCAGGTCTAAAAGTAAAACAAGTAAAAAGTAAAGAAAAAAAAGTAATAAAAATGTCTTATAAAAGTGAAAAAATAAGTTATAAAAGTTACGAAAACAAAAAATGCTTTTTTTCCCTAGAAGTCTTTTATTATACTGAAAAATTAAAAAGTTATGGCTCTCAGAATACGGTGACACCGAAAATAAATAATTTTATCGAAAAGTGATTTTATTGCGCAAACGCCACAAAACATAAAAAAACGATATACATCTGGTATTGCCGTAATCGTACCGACCCGCAGAATAAAGTAAAATGTCATTTATAGCGCACGGTGAAAAGTGTAAGAAAAAAAAGACAAAAAACATTGTCAGAATTTATGTTTTTTGTCACCCGGCTTGCCCAAAAAATATAATAAAAAAATCACATGAACCCTAAAATGTTACCAATGAAAACTACAGATTGTCCCGCAACAAATAATCCCTCGCACGGCTCCGGTGGTGAAAAAATAAAGAAGTTCTGGCTCTCAGAATATGGCGACAGAAATTGTGCAGTGTCCAAAAGCGGATAAGATCGGGCGCCATTTATCAGTGCGACACCGGCCACATATCTGCGGATTATTATTTATTTACCCCATTATTATACCCTCGTATTATGATGTACCCCGCACAGCTCACATATACCCCCACATAATAAATGGAAATACCAGCAAAACCCCAAACAGAACAGCTACCAAGCAAAATCTGCGCTCCAAAAGCCAAATGGCGCTCCCTCCTTTCTGAGCCCCACAGCGGCCCAAACACCAGCTTACATCCACTTATATGATATTTTATATCCGGGAGAACCCGCTCAACATTGTATGAGATATTTGTCTTCAGTGGCACAAACTGGGCACAACATATTGTGCATTAAAATGGCATATCAGTGGAAAATGTAAACGTTCACTTTGCACCATCCGCTGCGCATTAACGCCGTCGCCCACCACGACTTAATAGCACGTCGTGGTGCGGGGGTTATATATGGAGCGGGCTCATGCGCTGCGATCGCGCTCTTACAGGAGCCTGTAAAAATGACATTAGACTGCAATACATTAGTATTCTACCAGTGACCTCATGATCGCTCGTTCCAGTCCCCTAAAGGGACTAATAAAATGTGTAAAAAAAAAAAAAAGTAAAAAGAGTTATTATTAGTGAAAAACAAATATTATATATTTAAAGTCCAAAAAATCCCCCTTTCCCATGTATCGCTGCTTCCGTAAAAGTCCGAACTATTACAATATAGCGTTATTTTACTCGCACTGGGAACGCCGTAAAAGATAAAGAATTTAAAACGCCAAAATTGCAGTTTTTTTCGTCACCTCAGCTTTTAAAAAAAAATTCATAAAAGTGATCAAAAAGTTGTATGTAAAAAAAATTGGTACCAAAAAAAACTACAGCTCGTCCCGCAAAATATAAGCCCTCACAGCGCTCAATCGACCAAAAAATAAAAAAACGGATGCCTCCCGGAATGCGGTGAAACAAAACGTTTTGGTTTTTTTAACAAACAGTTTTAACTTTGTAAAAGTAGTAAAATATAAAAAAAACGGTATAAATTTGGTATCACCGTAATCGTATTAAGTCTCGGAAAAAAATTAAGTTGTTGTTTTACCGCACGGTGAAAGCCGTAAAAACGAAACCCAAAAAAACAATGGAGGAATCGCAGCTTTTTCCAATTTCAGCCCGCAAAGAATTTCATTTTTAGTTTGCCAGTACATTTTATGGTGTCACTAGAAACGACAACTCCTCCCGCAAAAAATAATCCCTCGCACCGCGCCACTGACGGAAAAATAAAAACAGGAATGCGGGGAGGGAATAATGAAACTGTGAAAGCGAAAAAATGGATCAGTCCTGAAAGGGTTAATTAATATCTACTGAAAAAGCATTTATGACCACGCGGGGTATCGCCGCACTCGGGAGAAATTGCGTTCCAAATTTTGGGCGGCTTTTTCTCCTTTATCCCTTGTGAAAATGAAAAATGAAACATTTTTGTGGAAAAAATTTGGATATTCATTTTCACGGCCTAATTCCAATAAATTCTGCAAAATACCAGTGGGGTCTAAATGTTCACGATACCCCTAGATAGATTCCTTAAGGGGTGTAGTCTCCAAAATGGGGTCACTTTTGGGGGGTCTCCAATGTTTTGGTCCCTCCAGGGTAGGGATGCACGATGCATGGAAACTTCGATACTTTGTATCCCCAAACGGTTCGAGATGGTTGTTTGATGTATTTCGATAGTGAGCTGTGCGGCCGCCCTGCTTACTACATAACTATGATGCCAGGAGCCCGGCTCCCTGCAGTGGGCTCGATCCGGGACTTGCGGCCGAAATATGCTTGTGTGAACCCAGCCAAAGGGTTAAAGGATCCAGTGGATCGCAGAGCAGATTCTATATTAAAAAAGCCTACTCATCGTCGTTAGCGGCGTGTGAAGTGGCGTCAGCCTCCATCCCGGTTGCCAGAGCCTTCGTACATGGCTGAGTCGGCTCTCTCAAGATCTGGGGGACGGCGTCCCGAGAGAGAAGATCTTACACAATATCCGTCTCATGAGCGCGGCTGCGGAGTTTTGTGTGACGAGCCGCTGGATGTCTTGACGTTTTCTTCCTGATCCCTGGCTCTCTCTAATGTGGCGCGTAGAACCCTCTGGATCAAGCAATGGACAGGGGACGCGCCGCCCAGAATCATCTCTGATCCCCACCATTTCTGCGCTCTTCGGCCCTCAGCTGGAAGACATCCTTAAATTGATAAATAATTAAATAGGGGTTTCCTTCAAACGTCCCCCAAAGAGGCCGCCATTTAAAACCTTTCAAAACATTTCCAAGAGGTCCCCTAAGGGTCAAAAATATTTTTGTGGGGGGTGACAGGCAGCGTACAGCAAGCAGGAGGGTAATCCCCCCTTCAGGAAGAAGTCCCCTTTTCACAGAAATCCTAATTTATGACGCCCAGAGAGAGGGGTGTCCAGTAGGTGGGAGACTGGGGAAGTTTGTTGACCTTTGGCGCCTGGGTCAGATCCACCCTCCAGAATGGCGACTCGCTGGAACTCAACACCGTCCAAGGATATAAACAGGGGAAGAAATCCTATTATTCTCAGGCTTATTCCAGACTTCATAAGGAAGGAGCTGTGGAGGAAGTCCCGTATCATCAGCGGGATCGGGGACTGGGTCTCCTAAGTGACAACAATGCAGCACCAGCAGCCGGGGGTCACTAAGGACTGAACATGTCAGGGGGACAGCCCCAATACATATGTGTCCCCCCACTGGCGTAGCTATAGGGTTCGCAGCGGTCGCAATTGCGACCGGGCCCCGAAGCCAGGGGGGCACGCGGCCCCCCGCACCACATCAATAAAATGTTACTATAGTAACTCGGGCCGCGGGCCCCTGTTACTATAGTAACATACTTTACTTACCTTCCTGGTTCCGGATCGCAGCGGAGGTCCTGACGTCAGGCGCTGTGCGCAGCATCGAGGCGACAGAACTCCCGCCGCGGCCGAAGAGGAAGGTAAGGTTAGCCCTGACTGGCGGGATCCGACTCCCAGCTGTTTTGAAGGGGCCGCAGCACTCGTACGAGAGCTGCTCCCCTTCATTCCTGTCACTTCATTCCGGTCACACTGTGAATCGGTGTCGGCGATTCACGGTGTGGGCGAGTAGTGAAATGAAGGGGAAGCAGCTCTCGTACGAGTGCTGCGGCCCCTTCAAAACAGATGATTTGCGGGTCCCGGGCGACACATCAGCTATTGATGGCCTATGCTGAGGACAGGCCATCAATGTTTAGGGACTGCACAACCCCTCATAGACGTCTAATGGGTAAATTAAGGACTATAGGTTTAGAAAATATCGTTTGTAATTGGATTGAGAATTGGCTCAAGGACCGTATCCAGAGAGTTGTGGTCAATGATTCCTTCTCTGAATGGTCACCGGTAATAAGTGGTGTACCCCAGGGTTCAGTGCTGGGACCACTATTATTCACCTTATTTATTAATGATATAGAGGATGGGATTAATAGCACTATTTCTATTTTTGCAGATGACACCGAGCTATGTAATATAGTTCAGACCACGGAAGATGTTCATGAATTACAGGCAGATTTAAACAAACTAAGTGTTTGGGCGTCCACTTGGCAAATGAAGTTTAATGTAGATAAATGTAAAGTTATGCACCTTGGTACCAACAACCTGCATGCATCATATGTCCTAGGGGGCGCTACACTGGGGGAGTCACTTGTAGAGAAGGATCTGGGTGTAATAATCTGCAGCATCATATGTCCTAGGGGGAGCTACACTGGCGGATTCACTTGTTGAGAAGGATCTGGGTGTAATAATCTGCAGCATCATATGTCCTAGGGGGCGCTACACTGGGTGTAATAATCTGCAGCATCATATGTCCTAGGGGGCGCTACACTGGGTGTAATAATCTGCAGCATCATATGTCCTAGGGGGCGCTACACTGGGTGTAATAATCTGCAGCATCATATGTCCTAGGGGGAGCTACACTGGGGGAGTCACTTGTTGAGAAGGATCTGGGTGTAATAATCTGCAGCATCATATGTCCTAGGGGGAGCTACACTGGGGGATTCACTTGTAGAGAAGGATCAGTAAGCCCAGCGTAATGTAGGCGCAGCCGTAATGAAGGAAGCGCATGACTAGGTGTTTGGGAGTTCTAGGCTATTATGTTCTAGGTATTATGTTTTAGGCTATATTTATAGGGATTGGAGGGTTATGTGAAAGGGGCATGGGGCAAAATGTATCTATATGTGGTGGGTGGAGAATAAAGTATATAAGTCCATGCGGGGAAGAGGCAGCCCTCTTTCCCGCTGGACAACAGGAGAAAGTTTTGTCCTGTTTTACATTTAAAAAATATATATATATATATCATATTTTTCACTTACCTGATGGAAGCGGCGATGGAGACAACGATGGCCAGGATCCGGGATGCAGCGATGCAGCACGGCGTGGGATGGCTGGATGCCGGGGCTCTTCCTCCGGTTCCAGCGGCTGGAGAGGAGAGTGAGGGACGCAGCAGCAGGCGTTCCAGGCCTCAGGAGAGGCCTTCATCAGCAGAAACACCTCGGTCTGGTCGGCGCCGAGGGAGCCCCTCCAGGGACCCTCCTCCTCCTGCTGGTCCGGAGCTGCACCCTGGCGACGGGCCGCGGAGGTCTGGGAGGAATCCCATCAGGCGGGCAAGACCGGAGGTGACAGGAGGGGGGGGGCCGCGGCGGCCATCTTCCTCCCTCCTGTCTGCAACGACAAGACCGGAAGTGGAGGCGGAACCGGAAGTGGAGGCTGAACCGGAAGTACACGCTGAACCGGAAGTGCACGCTGAACCGGAAGTGACGGCTTTCTCCGGCGCCGATGTTCCTGGTGCCGGAAGAGCTCTTCAGAAGGACGTCCGGACATCAGACCCGATCCGGAGGAAGAGGCGGGCGGCCTCCAGATGGGGAGCGAGATCGCCCCCTGCTGGAGCAGGGAGGCGTGTGGCGGCGGCAGCGACCGGAAGGACCCGGGCAGCTTCGGTGAGCGACGCCGGGCCCTATCCGGAAAAGGGGGGGCAGCGGTCTGCGAGACAAGTGACGAGCAGAAGATTTATTTTTGACAGCCCTGCAGAAGGACTGGATCGGCAGGGCTGTCAGTCTGAATATGTCGCGCCACCAGCGGGTGGCAGGATCGTGGACAAATATGTCGCGCCACCAGCGGGTGGCAGGACCGTGGACGGGCCGCGTTCCGCTGGGCCTAGAGCTTCACCGACCAGAAGTGCGCGGAGTTACGGGGAGCGTGGGGTGCAGGAGCACCACTCCCTAGGATCGTCACGACCGACGCCTGGATTATCTGGAGTGATGGACGCGTCCGCTGGGAGGTCACCTCAGGGACGTACGGGTGAGTCTACCACGGATGTGGTGCCGGGGATGTGTGGGGGGGATGTGGGGGGGATGTTGTCAATGTCACAGATGCAATTGTTGTTTAGAGGGATGCAGGAGTATTTTATGAGAACTGTGCCAGGCGTAGAGCAGTCGCCAGCGAGGGTATGGGGCGCTGCTAGTGAGGCGTCTGCTAGTGCGGCAGGGAGTGCGGTTGCTAATGAGGCGATTTCTGGTGCAGCTGCGGCAGGGATTGCGGGTGTTAGTGAAGTGGCGCCGGTTGTGGGTGCCGTAGTGGCGGTGGAAAAAGCGGTTGACGCGGCGGCGAGTGCGGCTAAGAAAGTGGTGGAGGATGTGCGTTTGGCTGACGCCGCTAAAGGTGAGGTTTATGTGTGTTTTGAGGGCCCGCTGGGGGCACATTTGAAGGTGGAGATTAGGGAAAAGATATGGAAAGATGAATATGTTGAGATTTTTTCTTTGCTGCCGTTAGAAAAGTTTAATTTGGACCGGTGGAAACCGGATGAAAGTAAGAAGGAGGAGGAGGAGCGGCGGCGGTATCGTTTGATTCCTCGGACTTTTGCGAATTGGCTGCAGGCCTTCGCTATCTTGGCTAGTGTGGTGGGTGAGAAGGCGCCGGAGAACTGTTCGGCGCTATTCTGTTATATGGATTCGGTAGGGGAGGCGTATCGTGTATACGGCGGTAACGCTTGGTTGCGGTATGACGAACAGTTTCGTCAGCGGAAGTCGGTGCGCCCGTCGTTGCGATGGGACCACAAAGATATCAGTTTGTGGATGCGTTTGATGTCTGCGCCAAAACAGGGTCAGCAGCCCTTTCGGGATACGGCCGGCGGTCAGGGGTCAGCAGCGGGTCGGTCAGGATCCTCAGGAAAGGGGTGTTGCTGGCAGTATAACGAGGGGCATTGCAAGTTCGGCCCAGATTGTAGGTACAAGCACGAGTGCTCCGGTTGCGGAGGCGCCCATGGTTTGTCCAGATGCTTCAAGAAGCATAAGGGCAGGCAGGGAGATGCTGAGCAGAAGAGGGGCGACGCCGGTGAGGGTGGAAAGGATGCTCCCGTTTTTAGGGGGCTATCCAAATAGGAAAGTGGCGGATTTGTTGTGGTTAGGATTTTCAGAAGGTTTTCGGATTCCGTGTACGTCGGTTGGACGTGACGGGGTAGTCCGTAATTTGTCGTCTGCTTTGGCGCGGCCTGATCTGGTTACGGATAAGCTGCTGAAGGAGGTGGCGTTGGGCCGCATGGCGGGGCCGTTTTCCTCCCCGCCTGTTCAGAGTTTGCGTGTTTCCCCGTTAGGTTTGGTTCCTAAAAAGGAGGTTAATAAATTCCGCCTTATTCATCACTTGTCTTATCCGGAAGGTGAGTCGGTGAATGACGGCATTGATCCGGCATTGTGCGCGGTCAGTTACACTAACTTTGATGCGGCGGTTGTTTGGGTTCGCAAATACGGGAAGGGCTCTCTGTTAGCGAAAACTGACATTGAGGCCGCTTTTCGTTTATTGCCGGTGCATCCGGATAGTTTTTGTTTGCTGGGATGTTATTGGCAGGAGGAATATTTTGTGGATTGTTGCCTCCCGATGGGCTGCTCCATTTCATGCGCTTATTTTGAGATGTTTAGCACGTTTTTGGAGTGGGTGGTCCGTCGGGAGGCGCAGGTGCAATCTGCCCTGCATTATCTGGATGATTTCCTGTTTATCGGGCCGCCGGGTACCTATGTGTGTGCAGGATTGCTACACACTATGGAGAGAGTGGCAATGGATTTTGGGGTACCTTTGGCGCCTGAGAAAACTGAGGGACCCACGACGGTCATTAAGTTTTTGGGAATCATGATTGATTCAGATAATATGGAGTGTCGCTTGCCTGATGATAAGTTGCTGGAGATGAGAGGGTTGGTGGCGAGTGCGCTGCGCAGGAAGAAGATACAGTTGCGGGACTTGCAATCCTTGTTGGGGCATTTGAATTTTGCTTGTAGGATTATGCCCATGGGGTGGGTGTTTTGCAGGCGATTGGCGAGTGCTACCGCAGGGGTGCATTCCCCCCATCATTTCATTAGGTTGTCGGCGGAGTTGAAAGCTGACTTGTGGGTGTGGGGGGAGTTTTTGCAGACCTATAATGGGCGGTCGGTGCTCATGTATCAGCCGGTGTCTAGTGTGGACTTGGAGCTGTATACTAATGCATCAGGTGCTTGTGGATTTGGGGCTTATTTCCAGGGGCAGTGGTGTGCAGGAGTTTGGCCAGATACATGGCATGAATGTGGTTTTGTCCGTAACTTGGCTCTGCTGGAACTGTTCCCGATTGTGGTGGCTGCGGAGTTGTGGGGGGATTGTCTGCGGGACCGGAGAGTGCGTTTCGTATGTGACAATCTAGGTGTGGTTCAGGCTGTTAATGCGCAGACAGCTAATTCTCCGCCAGTCGTGCGGCTATTGCGACATTTAGTTTTGAGAGGTTTGATGTTGAATGCGCATTTTGTGGCAGTGCATATTCCTGGGGTGCTTAATTCTGTGGCTGATTCCCTTTCTCGTCAACAGTGGGACAGGTTTCGTCTGCTGGCGCCGGGGGCGGAGTCTCATGGCCTGCCGTGTCCAGAGCATCTGTGGAAGGTGGTGTGACAATGGCGATGTCGCTCGTGGAAAGGTCGGTTAGTGCGGTTACGTGGCAGAGGTACAGTGCGGTATGGCAGGTATGGGAGGCTTTGTTGGATAATGCACAGGCAGGTATTGCAGATCGGCAGGCGTGTTTGCTGTATTTTATAGGAAATGCGTACAGTGAGGGGTCGTCTGCAGCAATGGTCGCTCGCAGTTTGTCGGCCTTGGCTTTTTGGTTTAAGAAGAAAGGTGAGGAGGACGTGACTAAGTCCTTTCTGGTGCGGCAGGCAATGAAGGGTTTCAGGAGGGGTTCCGCAGTTAGGGATCTCAGGAAGCCGGTGTCATTTGAGCTGTTGGTAGCAATTTGTGATTTGTTGAGGGAGGTTTGTGTTTCAGCATTTGAAGTGCGGCTATTTACACTGGCCTTTTCTTTGGCGTTCTTTGGGGCGTTCCGGATATCGGAGTTGGTGTCGGCCAGTAAGAGTGTGGCTGGGGGTTTATTGTACGCTGATGTGGATTGGGATGGCTCCTGCCTTTCTTGTTTGCTCCGTAGATCTAAGACAGATCAGGAGGGGAGAGGTTTTGTGGTGCGTTTGTATGAGTTACCAGGGTCGCGGGTGTGCCCGGTCCGCTGTTTTCGGGAGTTTATTGCGGTGAGGCCTGAGGGCCCGGCATCCTTGTTGGTTCATGCAGACGGGCTGTCTCTGTCAAAATTCCAGTTTTCACAGGTGTTCAAAAAATTTATTCTGTTGTCCGGCAGAGGTGGAGCAGGTTTTAGCTCTCATTCCTTTAGAATTGGCGCAGCTACGGAAGCAGCTCGGTGGGGTTTATCCCCGGTGATGGTTAAGAAGATCGGCAGGTGGGAGTCAGACCGATATAGGTTGTATGTGCGGCCTCACTTGCTTTGAGGCGGTGGTGATAAGATGTGCTGGAGGTGGATATGGAGTAGTTACGTTGTTGTTTTGTGTTGTTTTAGGTGCAGGTCCCTGCTTGATTTGGATCATGGGGCACTCCTACGTGCACTGGGGAGGTGTGCGTGCTGATGTTCGTCCGGCCGGACGACAGTTGGGCATGGATCACGCAGAGGTGCAGGTCAGATGGTTGGGCCTGCGGGGCATGCTGTGGTGTAGGCTGTTACCAGAGGTACAATTTTATGCAGGTTTGGACAGGGCGCCGGATATCTTAGTGGTGCACCTTGGCGGCAATGATTTGGGCATTCGGTCGTCCAGGGATTTAGTGAGGGATGTGAAGATTGACCTTTTGCGGTTGTGGTCGGCGTTCCCAGGAGTGGTTATTGTATGGTCTGATATTGTGGCTCGCAAGGTGTGGCGGCAGGCACGTTCCGTACATAGCTTAAACAAAGCGCGAGCAAAGGTCAACAAGGTAGTTGGCAGGTTTGTGGCACGCAATGGCGGTGTTGTGGTGCGGCATAAGGAGTTGGAGGGTAGAGAGGTAGGTTTCCTCAGGGCGGATGGTGTTCATCTAAACGAGGTGGGTCTGGATATGTGGACCCTGGACATTAAGGAGGGCATGGATAAAGCCCTGCAGTTGTGGAGGGACAATCATGTGTAAGGGGTCACACATGATTGTCGTGGCGGTAGGAGGAGGGGTCTTTGGAGGCACGGAATGGTAAGAAGGAGAAGCAACAATGGAGATTGTTGCAAGAGAACTCGGGGCGTTTAACCCGGGATAGTATTGGAGGGGCTGGGGAGTGGTTACCCAGCTGATATATATTCCTGATGGGCAGGGTCCCCAGGAAGGGAGAGAGAGGTCTTGGACATGGTTGGTGCCCTCGGGTCAGGTGCAGAACGGCTGTAGGGTAAGGGATCCAGACCTAATAAGGAAACGATGGAGTTTAATGATTGAAGTGCCTTCAAGGATCCTTTATCTGGAGTTGGGAAATAGAGCAGGATGTTATCATGGAGTTATGATGTGTTTATGGTTATGCTATTTTATCAGAAAAAAGGTGTGTTTAATAAATGGCTGCTGTGGCCTTTACACCAAAATTCATGTGTGGTCTCTTATTGGGGTTTGGGGTGTAAGGTCGTAGATAGCGGAAGCATCAAACATACCTTAAGTCATGGGAGTAATAATCTGCAGCATCATATGTCCTAGGGGGAGCTACACTGGGGGAGTCACTTGTAGAGAAGGATCTGGGTGTAATAATCTGCATGCATCATATGTCCTAGGGGGCGCTACACTGGCGGATTCACTTGTAGAGAAGGATCTGGGAGTAATAATCTGCAGCATCATATGTCCTAGGGGGCGCTACACTGGGGGAGTCACTTGTAGAGAAGGATCTGGGTGTAATAATCTGCAGCATCATATGTCCTAGGGGGAGCTACACTGGGGGAGTCACTTGTTGAGAAGGATCTTGGTGTAATAATCTGCAGCATCATATGTCCTAGGGGGAGCTACACTGGGGGAGTCACTTGTAGAGAAGGATCTGGGTGTAATAATCTGCATGCATCATATGTCCTAGGGGGCGCTACACTGGGGGAGTCACTTGTTGAGAAGGATCTTGGTGTAATAATCTGCAGCATCATATGTCCTAGGGGGAGCTACACTGGGGGAGTCACTTGTTGAGAAGGATCTGGGAGTAATAATCTGCAGCATCATATGTCCTAGGGGGAGCTACACTGCGGGAGTCACTTGTTGAGAAGGATCTGGGTGTATTTGTAAATCATAAACTCAATAACAGCATGCAGTGTCAATCAGCTGCTGCAAAGGCCAGCAGGATATTGTCGTGTATTATAGAGGCCTGGACTCACGGGACAGGGATGTAATATTACCACTTTACAAAGCATTAGTGAGGCCTCATCTAGAATATGCAGTTCAGTTCTGGGCTCCAGTTCATAGAAAGGATGCCCTGGAGTTGGAAAAAATACAAAGAAGAGCAACGAAGCTAATAAGGGGCGCGGAGAATTTAAGTTATGAGGAAAGATTGAAAGAATTAAACCTATTTAGCCTTGAAAAAAGACGACTAAGGGGGGACATGATTAACTTATATAAATATATGAATGGCACATACAAAAAATATGGTGAAATCCTGTTCCTTGTAAAACCCCCTCAAAAAACAAGGGGGCACTCCCTCCGTCTGGAGAAAAACAGGTTCAACCTGCAGAGGCGACAAGGCTTCTTTACCGTGAGAACTGTGAATCTATGGAATAGCCACCGCAGGAGCCGTCACAGCAGGGACAGTAGACACCGCAGGAGCCGTCACAGCAGGGACAGGAGACACCGCAGGAGCCGTCACAGCAGGGACAGGAGACACCGCAGGAGCCGTCACAGCAGGGACAGTAGACACCGCAGGAGCTGGTCGCAGCAGGGACAGGAGACACCGCAGGAGCCGTCACAGCAGGGACAGTAGACACCGCAGGAGCCGTCACAGCAGGGACAGTAGACACAGCAGGAGCCGTCACAGCAGGGACAGTAGACACCGCAGGAGCTGGTCGCAGCAGGGACAGGAGACACCGCAGGAGCCGTCACAGCAGGGACAGTAGACACCGCAGGAGCTGGTCGCAGCAGGGACAGTAGACACCGCAGGAGCTGGTCGCAGCAGGGACAGTAGACACCGCAGGAGCCGTCACAGCAGGGACAGGAGATGGCTTTAAAAAAGGCTTAGATAATTTCCTAGAACAAAAAAATATTAACTGCTATGTGTAGAAATTTTTTACTTCCCCTTTCCCATCCCACTTCCCCTTTCCCATCCCTTGGTTGAACTTGATGGACATGTGTCTTTTTTCAACCGTACAAACTATGTAACTATGTAACCCCTAAGCCTACGATGTATCAGGCTTAGGGGGCCCATTAGACAGGATGACAGATTGTGTGATCCTGTCTGCTGGGCCCTGTATCTAAGCTAATCACACTGTAGGTTTAGATACATGGCCCATGCATGATCCTGTCTGATGGGCCCTGTACTACTGTATAAGATTACTGTCTGCTTGCCCTGTATCTAAGCCTACCTTGTGGTAGGCTTAGATACAGGGTCCCACAGACAGTATCACACATGGGCCCTGTATCTAAGCCTAACACATGTGTTACTAATCATTTTTTGTGTGTTTTCTTACAGGTTCGGTCGTTGGACACGTCGGATTCCAGGACGACTTCGATGGCGGCTTTTTTTATTATCAATATAATGGATAATGAGGGTTGTGTTTTTTTTTTATTTCAATCAAATATTTTTTCTATGTCTTTGTGTTTTTTTTTAAACTATATTATTACCGCCTTAGTAATGGCCGCCGGCTGATTGACAGCATCCATTACTAAGGCGGGGCTTAGTGTTAGCCGTTGCAGAGGCAATCACTAACCCCCATTATTACACCGGTACCCACCGCCACCAGGGGTGCTGGGAAGAGCCGGGTACGATCCAGTACCTGACCATCTGGAGGGGAAAGGCCAAAAACAGTGGCCCTTCCTACCCTGGTGATGCTAGGCTGCTGCTTTATTGTATCTGGCTGGTTATGAAAAATGGGGGGCACCCCACGTCATTTGAAAAAAAATAAAAACTAATTGGAAAGAACGATGTCGGGTCCCCCCAATTTTCATAACCAGCCAGATACAACACAACACAGCAGCAGCAGCATTACCAGGGGTGGGAGGGGTCACTGGTTTTGGCCTTCCCCAGCCTTATACTACCAGCCTGCGGCCCCCCCAGTGCCTGTCCGTCACTACAGATGGTCGGGTACTGGTTCGTACCCGGCTCTTCCCAGTACTCCTGGTGGCGGGGGGGGGGGGGGGTACCGGGGTAATAATGGGGGTTAGTGATTGCCTCTGCACCGGCTAACATTAAGCCCCGCCTTAGTAATGGATGCTGTCAATCAGCCGGCGGCCATTACTAAGGCGGTGATAATAAAGTTTAAAAAGATACAAGCACATAGAAAAAATATTATATTGAAATAAAAAAACACAACCCTCATTATCCATTATATTGAGAATAAAAAAAAACGCCGTCATTGAAGTCCAACAACCGAACCTGTAAAAAAACACAAAAATAATCAGTAACACATAAAGAAGCAAAATTATTATTCTTACCTTTCCTGGGTCCAGCGCTGGAGCCGCAATGTCAGCGAGCTGTGTATCTAATCCAATCATGTGTGATACTGTCTTCTGAGCTGTGTATCTAATCCTATCATGTGTGATACTGTCTGCTCAGCCACTGTATCTAATCCTATCATGTGTGATACTGTCTGCTGAGCTATGTATCTAATCCTATCATGTGTGATACTGGCTGCTGAGCTGTGTATCTAATCCTATCATGTGTGATACTGTCTGCTGAGCTGTGTATCTAATCCTATCATGTGTGATACTGTCTGCTGAGCTGTGTATCTAATCCTATCATGTGTGATACTGTCTGCTGAGCTGTGTATCTAATCCTATCATGTGTGATACTGTCTGCTGAGCCCTGTATCTAATCCTATCATTTGTGATACTGTCTGCTGGGCCACTGTATCTAATCCTATCATGTGTGATACTGTCTGCTGAGCTGTGTATCTAATCCTATCATGTGTGATACTGTCTGCTGAGCTGTGTATCTAATCCTATCATGTGTGATACTATCAGTTGAGCTCTGTATCTAATCCTATCATGTGTGATACTGTCTGGTGAGCTGTGTATCTAATCCTATCATGTGTGATACTGTCTGCTGAGCTGTGTATCTAATCCTATCATGTGTGATACTGTCTGCTGAGCCAATGTATCTAATCCTATCCATAGTTTATAGGGTCGTAGTGCTATAGATATGCTATGCTGTCTCCTATACACACATTTTTTTTGTGTGCAGACACATATGTATTGGGGCTATTTCCCCTGACATTTTAAGCCCTGAGGGTCTGTTCACACGGCAGCGTCCGTTACGTTCAGGAGAAAACAGCACAGTAATTTCAGCCGTCATGGCATGTGCAGGCGTCTTTCGCTGCGTCCATTACGGACGTAATTGGAGCTGTTTTTCTATGGGGTCCATAATGGTGGGGGGCAGTAAGAATTTTTACATCGGGGCCCATAAGCCTTTAGCTACGCCCCTGTGTCCCCCCCCCAAGAAATGTGTGTGTGTGTATAGGAGACAGCATATCTATAGCACTACCACCCTATCAACTATGCATAGGATTAGATACACAGTTTAGCAGACAGTATCACACATGATAGGATTAGATACAGTGGCCCAGCAGACAGTATCACAAATGATAGGATTAGATACAGGGCTCAGAAGACAGTATCACACATGATAGGATTAGATACACAGCTCAGCAGACAGTATCACACATGATAGGATTAGATACATGGCTGAGCAGACAGTATCACACATGATAGGATTAGATACACAGCTCAGCAGACAGTATCACACATGATAGGATTAGATACACCGCTCAGCAGACAGTATCACACATGATAGGATTAGATACAGGGCTCAGAAGACAGTATCACACATGATAGGATTAGATACACAGCTCAGCAGACAGTATCACACATGATAGGATTAGATACAGTGGCCCAGCAGACAGTATCACACATGATAGGATTAGATACAGGGCTCAGAAGACAGTATCACACATGATAGGATTAGATACACAGCTCAGCAGACAGTATCACACATGATAGGATTAGATACACAGCTCAGCAGACAGTATCACACATGATAGGATTAGATACACAGCTCACCAGACAGTATCACACATGATAGGATTAGATACAGAGCTCAACTGATAGTATCACACATGATAGGATTAGATACACAGCTCAGCGGACAGTATCACACATGATAGGATTAGATACACAGTTTAGCAGACAGTATCACACATGATAGGATTAGATACAGTGGCCCAGCAGACAGTATCACAAATGATAGGATTAGATACAGGGCTCAGAAGACAGTATCACACATGATAGGATTAGATACACAGCTCAGCAGACAGTATCACACATGATAGGATTAGATACAGTGGCCCAGCAGACAGTATCACACATGATAGGATTAGATACAGGGCTCAGAAGACAGTATCACACATGATAGGATTAGATACACAGCTCAGCAGACAGTATCACACATGATAGGATTAGATACACAGCTCAGCAGACAGTATCACACATGATAGGATTAGATACACAGCTCACCAGACAGTATCACACATGATAGGATTAGATACAGAGCTCAACTGATAGTATCACACATGATAGGATTAGATACACAGCTCAGCGGACAGTATCACACATGATAGGATTAGATACACAGTTTAGCAGACAGTATCACACATGATAGGATTAGATACAGTGGCCCAGCAGACAGTATCACAAATGATAGGATTAGATACAGGGCTCAGAAGACAGTATCACACATGATAGGATTAGATACACAGCTCAGCAGACAGTATCACACATGATAGGATTAGATACATGGCTGAGCAGACAGTATCACACATGATAGGATTAGATACACAGCTCAGCAGACAGTATCACACATGATAGGATTAGATACAGTGGCCCAGCAGACAGTATCACACATGATAGGATTAGATACAGGGCTCAGAAGACAGTATCACACATGATAGGATTAGATACACAGCTCAGCAGACAGTATCACACATGATAGGATTAGATACACAGCTCAGCAGACAGTATCACACATGATAGGATTAGATACACAGCTCAGCGGACAGTATCACACATGATAGGATTAGATACACAGCTCAACTGATAGTATCACACATGATAGGATTAGATACACAGCTCAGCAGACAGTATCACACATGATAGGATTAGATACAGAGCTCAACTGATAGTATCACACATAATAGGATTAGATACACAGCTCAGCGGACAGTATCACACATGATAGGATTAGATACACAGCTCAGCACAGTATCACACATGATAGGATTAGATACAGTGGCTGAGCAGACAGTATCACACATGATAGGATTAGATACACAGCTCAGAAGACAGTATCACACATGATAGGATTAGATATACAGCACAGCAGACAGTATCACACATAATAGGATTAGATACTGTGGCTCAGCAGACAGTATCACACATGATAGGATTAGATACACAGCTCAGCAGACAGTATCACACATGATAGGATTAGATACAGTGACTCAACAGACAGTATCACACATGATAGGATTAGATACACAGCTCAGCAGACAGTATCACACATGATAGGATTAGATACACAGCTCAGCAGACAGTATCACACATGATAGGATTAGATACACAGCTCAGCACACAGTATCACACAGGATGGGATTAGATACACAGCTCAGCAGACAGTATCACACATGATAGGATTAGATACAGTTACTCAGCAGACAGTATCACACATGATGGGATTAGATACACAGCTCAGCAGACAGTATCACACATGATAGGATTAGATACACAGCTCAGCAGACAGTATCACACATGATAGGATTAGATACACAGCTCAGCAGACAGTATCACACATGATAGGATTAGATACAGCAGCTCAGCAGACAGAATCACAAATGATAGGATTAGATACACAGCTCAGCAGACAGTATCACACATGATAGGATTAGATACACAGCTCAGCAGACAGTATCACACATGATAGGATTAGATACACAGCTCAGCAGACAGTATCACACATGATAGGATTAGATACACAGCTCAGCAGACAGTATCACACATGATAGGATTAGATACACAGCTCACCAGACAGTATCACACATGATAGGATTAGATATAGAGCTCAACTGATAGTATCACACATGATAGGATTAGATACACAGCTCAGCGGACAGTATCACACATGATAGGATTAGATACAGAGCTCAACTGATAGTATCACACATGATAGGATTAGATACACAGCTCAGCAGACAGTATCACACATGATAGGATTAGATACAGAGCTCAACTGATAGTATCACACATGATAGGATTAGATACACAGCTCAGCGGACAGTATCACACATGATAGGATTAGATACACAGCTCAGCACAGTATCACACATGATAGGATTAGATACACAGCTCAGCAGACAGTATCACACATGGTAGGTTTAAATACCCAGCTCAGCAGACAGTATCACACATGATAGGATTAGATACACAGCTCAGCAGACAGTATCACACATGATAGGATTAGATACACAGCTCAGCAGACAGTGTCACACATGATAGGATAAGATACACAGCTCAGCAGACAGTATCACACATGATAGGATTAGATACAGTGGCTCAGCAGACAGTATCACACATGATAGGATTAGATACACAGCTCAGCAGACAGTATCACACATGATAGGATTAGATACACAGCTCAGCAGACAGTATCACACATGATAGGATTAGATACACAGCTCAGCAGCCAGTATCACACATGATAGGATTAGATACATAGCTCAGCAGACAGTATCACACATGATAGGATTAGATACAGTGGCTGAGCAGACAGTATCACACATGATAGGATTAGATACACAGCTCAGAAGACAGTATCACACATGATAGGATTAGATACACAGCACCGCAGACAGTATCACACATGATAGGATTAGATACTGTGGCTCAGCAGACAGTATCACACATGATAGGATTAGATACTGTGGCTCAGCAGACAGTATCACACATGATGGGATTAGATACACAGCTCAGCAGACAGTATCACACATGATAGGATTAGATACACAGCTCAGCAGACAGTATCACACATGATAGGATTAGATACACAGCTCAGCAGACAGTATCACACATGATAGGATTAGATACAGCAGCTCAGCAGACAGTATCACAAATGATAGGATTAGATACACAGCTCAGCAGGCAGTATCACACATGATAGGATTAGATACACAGCTCAGCAGACAGTATCACACATGATAGGATTAGATACACAGCTCACCAGACAGTGTCACACATGATAGGATTAGATACAGAGCTCAACTGATAGTATCACACATGATAGGATTAGATACACAGCTCAGCGGACAGTATCACACATGATAGGATTAGATACAAAGCTCAACTGATAGTATCACACATGATAGGATTAGATACACAGCTCAGCAGACAGTATCACACATGATAGGATTAGATACAGAGCTCAACTGATAGTATCACACATGATAGGATTAGATACACAGCTCAGCGGACAGTATCACACATGATAGGATTAGATACAGAGCTCAGCACAGTATCACACATGATAGGATTAGATACACAGCTCAGCAGCCAGTATCACACATGATAGGATTAGATACACAGCTCAGCAGACAGTATCACACATGATAGGATTAGATACAGAGCTCAACTGATAGTATCACACATGATAGGATTAGATACACAGCTCAGCGGACAGTATCACACATGATAGGATTAGATACACAGCTCAGCACAGTATCACACATGATAGGATTAGATACACAGCTCAGCAGCCAGTATCACACATGATAGGATTAGATACACAGCTCAGCAGACAGTATCACACATGATAGGATTAGATACACGGCTCAGCAGACAGTATCACACATGATTGGATTAGATACACAGCTCAGCAGACAGTATCACACATGATAGGATTAGATACAGTGGCTCAGCAGACAGTATCACACATGATAGGATTAGATACACAGCTCAGCAGACAGTATCACACATGATAGGATTAGATGCAGTGGCTCAGCAGACAGTATCACACATGATAGGATCAGATACACCGCTCAGCAGACAGTATCACACATGATGGGATTAGATACACAGCTCAGCACACAGTATCACACATGATAGGATTAGATACAGTGGCTCAGCAGACAGTATCACACATGATAGGATTAGATACACAGCTCAGCAGACAGTATCACACATGATAGGATTAGATACACAGCTCAGCAGACAGTATCACACATGATAGGATTAGATACACGGCTCAGCAGACAGTATCACACATGATAGGATTAGATACAGTGGCTCAGCAGACAGTATCACACATGATAGGATTAGATACACAGCTCAGCAGACAGTATCACACATGATAGGAGTAGATACACAGCTCAGCAGACAGTATCACACATGATAGGATTAGATACACAGCTCAGCAGACAGTATCACACATGGTAGGTTTAAATACCCAGCTCAGCAGACAGTATCACACATGATAGGATTAGATACACAGCTCAGCAGACAGTATCACACATGATAGGATAAGATACACAGCTCAGCAGACAGTATCACACATGATAGGATTAGATACACAGCTCAGCAGACAGTATCACACATGATAGGATTAGATACACAGCTCAGCAGCCGGTATTACACATGATAGGATTAGATACATAGCTCAGCAGACAGTATCACACATGGTAGGATTAGATACAGTGGCTGAGCAGACAGTATCACACATGATAGGATTAGATACACAGCTCAGAAGACAGTATCACACATGATAGGATTAGATACAGCAGCTCAGCAGACAGTATCACACATGATAGGATTAGATACTGTGGCTCAGCAGACAGTATCACACATGATAGGATTAGATACACAGCTCAGCAGACAGTATCACACATGATAGGATTAGATACAGTCAGTGGCGGATTAAGTAGACCATGGGCCCTGGGCTGTTACCCAAACTTGGGCCCCCCTTCCTCACCGTAACTATTTTTAACACTACCTTTTTGGGCAAGCATTAACAGTGTTACGATTTCCCTTGTCACAGGGCTGTGTCCCTACATACTGAGTGTATCAGACTGTGCAGGGACACAACCTCCTGACAAGGGGAATTGTCTATCAGTCCTGGACTGCAGAAAGACTTTTTGTGAAATACAAGGATTTCCTATAATAAACATGCCAGGAGAGGTGACAGATTCTCTATAAATCTAGTGACTCACAGGTGACGACGTCTCAGATTCTAGTAGTTTTTTTCCTCTTTTCTTCTCCATCCGGTCCAGCGCTCATGACGACTTCTCCCGGCCATGACTCATTTCTGCAGAATTTGCCACTTAGACGTCTCCTCACTTTTCCAACATTTCCACACCTATAAACGAAAATAAAGTTATCATGGTGCCACATAGTGTACCCCTAAATATAATAGCACCAAACACTGCGCGCCTGAATATAATACCACACACTGTAAAACACCATACACACAGCCCCCTGTACATAGTGCCACACACAGCCCCTGTAGATATTACACACCCCCATAGATATCGCCATACACAGCCCCCTCTATATATCACACATCCCCCTCGTAGAGAGCGTTACACACAGCCCCCTATAGATAGTGCCATACAGCCCCCCTGTAGAGAGCGCCACACAGCCCTCCCCCTCTTGTAAATAGCACCAAAAAGCCCCCCCTATAAAGAGCGCCACACACATACCACGGTGGATAGCACTACACAGCCCCCCCTTGCCTCACAGCGCTCCCCCTTGTATATAGTGCCTCACAGCGCTCCCCCTTGCTTGTATATAGTGCCTCACAGCGCTCCCCCTTGTATATAGTGCCTCACAGCGCTCCCCCTTGTATATAGTGCCTTACAGCGCTCCCCCTTGCTTGTATATAGTGCCTCACAGCGCTCCCCCTTGTATATAGTGCCTCACAGCGCTCCCCCTTGTATATAGTGCCTCACAGCGCTCCCCCTTGTATATAGTGCCTCACAGTGCTCCCCCTTGTATATAGTGCCTCACAGCGCTCACCCTTGTATATAGTGCCTCACAGCGCTCCCCCTTGTATATAGTGCCTCACAGCGCTCCCCCTTGTATATAGTGCCTCACAGCGCTCCCCCTTGTATATAGTGTCACACAGCGCTCCCCCTTGTATATAGTGCCACACAGAGCTCCCCCTTGTATATAGTGCCACACAGCGCTCCCCCTTGTATATAGTGCCACAAGGTTATGTACACATTTAAAAACTTTATATTATAATTATATATATATATATATATATAGTATGTCTGTGTATCAGTGTGATTGATTGATTTTGTTAAAAAATATTTTCACTTTTTGAGATACGGCTGCTTTGTATCCTGTATCCGTCAGGTCAGCAGGACTGACGGGATCAGTGACACGCAGGATCCACCTCAAATCTATCACATCTAAGATTATAATTTAGCGCAGGGCCCGTTTCACTGATCCCGTCAGTCCTGCTGACCTGACGGATACAGGATACAAAGCAGCTGTATCTCAAAAAGTGAAAATATTTTTTAATAAAACGTAATTACAAAGTTGCACCAAACACACATTTTTATTAAAAAAAAATAAAACCGACGTTATTTTTGCAACGTTTTTTCCGTAGACAATGCAGGTTTCGTTTTTTATCGTTTTTATACACACATTTTTTGCCATTTTAGAATTTTTATTCATAAAGTTTGAAAATAATAGTAAAAAAATAAGCTTTTCTACGTTTCAGCTATTTTTTTTTGGTAATAACATTGTTTTACCCTAAAATAGACCTTTTATCTGTGATCGTCATTGTCTACCGTAAATCTTAATATATTACATGTCTATATTAGGGTAATTGGGTCAGCGCTAGCGTTACAACAATGATTGGCGGGGGGGAAAACGTTTTTTTTGGGGTGGGTATTTTATGTGTATTTATTATTATTATTTTTTTTTGCACTTTACAATTTTTTATTATTATGTTCTGATCCTCAAAGGTCAAAAAAGACCTTTGGGGAACTTTATATCTACTTTCTCTTTGTTTTACACCATGTTTTTCCACTGTAACTGGAGCTGCACAGCAGCCCCAGTTACAGGGGAAATCAGCCCTCTCATAGTGACGATTGTCACTAATAGGGCTGTGCTGGGTCTAGTAAGACCGTCTGCCACTAACGGCACCCGGCGATCATGTGACCTGTCACATGATCACCGGGAGGAATAGAGACAGCGCCGCTGCTGCTGTCTCTATTCCTGTACACAGCGTTCATTGAACGCTGTGTAAGAAGACATCGGAGAAGAAAGAAGCAGCGAAAGCTGCTTCTGTCTTCTCCTCAGGGTCCCCGGCAGTCACTGACAGCCGGAGACCCGACATTCAGCTGCCCGATCGCGCGGGCAGCAAGTTAAAACCCGAGCCGTAGAAAGTCTATGGCTCGGGTTTTAAGCACCCGTCCCTGACCGCTGGCCGTAAAAATACAGCCAGCGGTCGGGAACCAGTTGGGCAGGAGGATAATCCTGTACTGACCTCAGCGCCGGTGACCGCCCGCCGGCTCTTCTCTTGCTGCTTTGGAGTAACAGAACAGCCGTCTGTCGCTGTTCTGTTACTCAATGGCGGCGGCCCGCACTGTCAGGGAGGCGTGTCCTACCCCTGGATCCCGGCGAATTCCCTGCTCCTCCCCATCTTCGGCCGTTAGCAGCGCTAGCGCGCTGAATAGATTTAGGAGATAATGTGCGTTTCGGGCTGCCATGGGCCCCCTGGGAGCCTCGGGCCCCGGGCGGCCGCCCGAAACGCCCATATGATAATCCGCCACTGAATACAGTGACTCAACAGACAGTATCACACATGATAGGATTAGATACACAGCTCAGCAGACAGTATCACACATGATAGGATTAGATACACAGCTCAGCAGACAGTATCACACATGATAGGATTAGATACACAGCTCAGCAGACAGTATCACACATGATAGGATTAGAGATAGGGCTCAGCAGACAGTATCACACATGATAGGATTAGATACACAGCTCAGCAGACAGTATCACACATGATAGGATTAGATACACAGCTCAGCAGACAGTATCACACATGATAGGATTAGAGATAGGGCTCAGCAGACAGTATCACACATGATAGGATTAGATACACAGCTCAGCAGACAGTATCACACATGATAGGATTAGATACACAGCTCAGCAGACAGTATCACACATGATAGGATTAGATACAGTAGCTCAGCAGACAGTATCACACATGATAGGATTAGATACACAGCTCAGCAGACAGTATCACACATGATGGGATTAGATACACAGCTCAGCAGACAGTATCACACATGATAGGATTAGATACACAGCTCAGCAGACAGTATCACACATGATAGGATTAGATACATGGCTCAGCAGACAGTATCACACATGATAGGATTAGATACATGGCTCAGCAGACAGTATCACACATGATAGGATTAGATACACAGCTTAGCAGACAGTATCACACATGATATGATTAGATACAGCGGCTCAGCACACAGTATCACACATGATAGGATTAGATACACAGCTCAGCAGACAGTATCACACATGATAGGATTAGATACACAGCTTAGCAGACAGTATCACACATGATAGGATTAGATACACAGCTTAGCAGACAGTATCACACATGTTAGGATTAGATACAGCGGCTCAGCACACAGTATCACACATGATAGGATTAGATACACTGCTCAGCAGACAGTATCACACATGATAGGATTAGATACACAGCTCAGCGGACAGTATCACACATGATAGGATTAGATACACGGCTCAGCAGACAGTATCACACATGACAGGATTATATACACAGCTCAGCAGACAGTATCACACATGATAGGATTAGATGCACAGCTCAGCAGACAGTATCACACGTGATAGGATTAGATACACGGCTCAGCAGACAGTATCACACATGACAGGATTATATACACAGCTCAGCAGACAGTATCACACATGATAGGATTAGATACAGGGCTCAGCAGACAGTATCACACATGATAGGATCAGATACACCGCTCAGCAGACAGTATCACACATGATGGGATTAGATACACAGCTCAGCACACAGTATCACACATGATAGGATTAGATACAGTGGCTCAGCAGACAGTATCACACATGATAGGATTAGATACACAGCTCAGCAGACAGTATCACACATGATAGGATTAGATACACGGCTCAGCAGACAGTATCACACATGATGGGATTAGATACACAGCTCAGCAGACAGTATCACACATGATAGGATTAGATACACAGCTCAGCAGACAATACCACACATGATAGGATTAGATACAGTGGCTCAGCATACAGTATCACACATGATAGGATTAGATACACAGCTCAGCAGACAGTATCACACATGATAGGATTAGATACACAGCTCAGCAGACAGTATCACACATGATAGGATTAGATACACAGCTCAGCAGACAGTATCACACATGATAGGATTAGATACACAGCTCAGCAGCCAGTATCACACATGATGGGATTAGATACACAGCTCAGCAGACCGTATCACACATGGTAGGTTTAAATACCCAGCTCAGCAGACAGTATCACACATGATAGGATTAGATACACAGCTCAGCAGACAGTATCACACATGATAGGATAAGATACACAGCTCAGCAGACAGTATCACACATGATAGGATTAGATACACAGCTCAGCAGACAGTATCACACATGATAGGATTAGATACACAGCTCAGCAGACAGTATCACACATGATAGGATTAGATACACAGCTCAGCAGACAGTATCACACATGATAGGATTAGATACACAGCTCAGCAGACAGTATCACACATGATAGGATTAGATACATAGCTCAGCAGACAGTATCACACATGGTAGGATTAGATACAGTGGCTGAGCAGACAGTATCACACATGATAGGATTAGATACACAGCTCAGAAGACAGTATCACACATGATAGGATTAGATACACAGCACAGCAGACAGTATCACACATGATAGGATTAGATACTGTGGCTCAGCAGACAGTATCACACATGATAGGATTAGATACACAGCTCAGCAGACAGTATCACACATGATAGGATTAGATACAGTGACTCAACAGACAGTATCACACATGATAGGATTAGATACACAGCTCAGCAGACAGTATCACACATGATAGGATTAGATACAGTGACTCAGCAGACAGTATCACACATGATGGGATTAGATACACAGCTCAGCAGACAGTATCACACATGATAGGATTAGATACATGGCTCAGCAGACAGTATCACACATGATAGGATTAGATACACAGCTCAGCAGACAGTATCACACATGATAGGATTAGATACATGGCTCAGCAGACAGTATCACACATGATAGGATTAGATACACAGCTCAGCAGACAGTATCACACATGATAGGATTAGATACACAGTTTAGCAGACAGTATCACACATGATAGGATTAGATACACAGCTCAGCAGACAGTATCACACATGATAGGATTAGATACACAGCTCAGCAGACAGTATCACACATGATAGGATTAGATACAGAGTCTCAGCAGACAGTATCACACATGATAGGATTAGATACACGGCTCAAAAAACAGTATCACACATGATAGGATTAGATACACAGCTCAGCAGACAGTATCACACATGATAGGATTAGATACACAGTTTAGCAGACAGTATCACACATGCTAGGATTAGATACAGAGTCTCAGCAGACAGTATCACACATGATAGGATTAGATACACGGCTCAACAAACAGTATCACACATGATAGGATTAGATACACAGCTCAGCAGACAGTATCACACATGATAGGATTAGATACACAGTTTAGCAGACAGTATCACACATGATAGGATGATCAGGCTATCACTAACCCCCATTATTACCCCGGTACCCCCCCCCCCCGCCACCAGGGGTGCCGGGAAGAACCGGGTCCGAACCAGTACCCGACCATCTGTAGTGACGGACAGGCACTGGGGGGGCCGCAGGCTGGTAGTATAAGGCTGGGGAATGCCAAAACCAGTGACCCCCCCCCCCACCCCTGGTAATGCTGCTGCTGCTGCTTTATTGTATCTGGCTGGTTATGAAAATTCGGGGGGACCCCACATCGTTCTTTCCAATTATTTTTTATTTTATTTGTTTTAAATGATGTGGGGTCCCCCCGAATTTTCATAACCAGCCAGATACAATAAAGCAGCAGCCTAGCATTACCGGGGGTGGGGGGGGGGGTCACTGGTTTTGGCTTTTCCCCTCCTGATAATACCAGCCTGCGGCCGCCTCATTGCACGCCCATCACTACAGATGGTTAAGTACTGGATGGTACCCGGCTCCTCCCAGCACCCCTGGTGGCGGTGGGTACCGGGGTAATAATGGGGGTTAGTGATCGCCTCTGCATCGGCTAACAATAAGCCCCGCCTTAGCAATGGACGAGGTCAATCAGCCGGCGGCCAATACTAAGGCGGTGATAATAAAGTTTAAAAATAAACACAAAGACATAGAAAAAATATTTTATTGAAATAAAAAAAAAACACAACCCCCATTATCCATTATATTGATAATAAAAAAAGCCGCCATCGAAGTCGTCCTGGAATCCGACGTGTCCAACGACCGAACCTGTAAGAAAACACACAAGAAATGATTAGTAACACGTGTGTTAGGCTTAGATACAGGGCCCAGCAGACAGGATCACGCATGGGCCATGTATCTAATCCTACCATGCGATTGGCTTAGATACAGGGCCCAGCAGATCACACAATCTGTCATCCTGTCTCATGGGCCCTCTAAGTCTGCTACATCGTAGGCTTAAAGGGGTTGTCCAGTCCCTAAACATTGATGGCCTGTCCTCAGGGTCCTCAGGATCGGCCGTCAATAGCTGATGGGTCAGGGTCCTACTCCCGGGACCCGCCAATCATCTGTTTGGAAGGGGCCGCAGCACTCGTACGACGGCTGCTTCCCCTTCATTTCTCTTACTCGCTCACACTGTGAATCGCCAACATGGATTCAGTGTGACCGGAATGAAGGGGAGCAGCTCTCGTACGAGTGCTGCGGCCCCTTAGAAACAGCTGATTGGCGGGTCCCGGGAGACAGACAACGCCAATCAGCTTCAGCAGACAGGGTTATTAATCTTACCCTCCTCTTCAGCCGCGGCGGATGTCCTGACTCTATCCAGGATCACGATGTTGTGCGTGGCGCTGTGACGTCAGGACCTCCGCTACGCTCCGGAACCAGGAAGGTAAGAACTGTCAGTTACTATAGTAACAGGAGCCCGCGGCCCGAGTTACTATAGTAACTTTTCATTGATGTGGTGCGGGGGGCCGCTGCGACCCCTATAGCTACGCCTCTGCAAGTGGCGGTTAGTGATAGATTTGACATATCTGAACCAGTTCTTTGTAAAGTGAAAGTTCATAATGGAATCTATACAATCAGTCATAAATATTATCCAAAAAGGGGATTTTCTAGCCACTATTGATCTGCGAGACGCCTACCTTCATATTCCGGTCCTGAGGAAACACAGGAAGTCTCTTCAGGTAGTAGTTCTTGTTCATCATCAAGTCCTACATTTTCAGTTCACCTGCCCACCCTTTGGGATAACATCAGCGCCCCGAGTGTTTAAGAAGGTAGCGGTGGTACTATCCGCAGTACTACGTATGAAAGGGATCTTCATATCTCCGTACCTGGTCGATTGGCTAGTGAGAGCCCCATCAGAAGACATGCTCATAAATCACCTGAAGGTCACTCTAGACATGCTCATAAAACACCTGAAGGTCACTCTAGACATGCTCATAAATCACCTGAAGGTCACTCTAGACATGCTCATAAATCACCTGAAGGTCACTCTAGACATGCTCATAAATCACCTGAAGGTCACTCTAGACGTGCTCATAAATCACCTGAAGGTCACTCTAGACATGCTCATAAAACACCTGAAGGTCACTCTAGACATGCTCATAAATCACCTGAAGGTCACTCTAGACATGCTCATAAATCACCTGAAGGTCACTCTAGACATGCTCATAAATCACCTGAAGGTCACTCTAGACATGCTCATAAAACACCTGAAGGTCACTCTAGACGTGCTCATAAATCACCTGAAAGTCACTCTAGACATGCTCATAAAACACCTGAAGGTCACTCTAGACATGCTCATAAATCACCTGAAAGTCACTCTAGACATGCTCATAAATCACCTGAAGGTCACTCTAGACATGCTCATAAATCACCTGAAGGTCACTCTAGACATGCTCATTAATCACCTGAAGGTCACTCTAGACGTGCTCATAAAACACCTGAAGGTCATTCTAGACATGCTCATAAAACGCCTGAAGGTCACTCTAGACATGCTCATAAAACACCTGAAGGTCACTCTAGACGTGCTCATAAATCACCTGAAGGTCACTCTAGACGTGCTCATAAAACACCTGAAGGTCATTCTAGACATGCTCATAAAACGCCTGAAGGTCACTCTAGACATGCTCATAAAACACCTGAAGGTCACTCTAGACATGCTCATAAATCACCTGAAGGTCACTCTAGACATGCTCATAAAACACCTGAAGGTCACTCTAGACATGCTCATAAAACACCTGAAGGTCACTCTAGACATGCTCATAAATCACCTGAAGGTCACTCTAGACATGCTCATAAAACACCTGAAGGTCACTCTAGACATGCTCATAAAACACCTGAAGGTCACTCTAGACATGCTCATAAAACGCCTGAAGGTCACTCTAGACATGCTCATAAAACACCTGAAGGTCACTCTAGACATGCTCATAAAACGCCTGAAGGTCACTCTAGACATGCTCATAAAACACCTGAAGGTTACTCTAGACATGCTCATAAATCACCTGAAGGTCACTCTAGACGTGCTCATAAATCACCTGAAGGTCACTCTAGACATGCTCATAAAACACCTGAAGGTCACTCTAGACATGCTCATAAAACACCTGAAGGTCATTCTAGACATGCTCATAAATCACCTGAAGGTCACTCTAGACATGCTCATAAATCACCTGAAGGTCACTCTAGACGTGCTCATAAATCACCTGAAGGTCACTCTAGACGTGCTCATAAATCACCTGAAGGTCACTCTAGACGTGCTCATAAAACACCTGAAGGTCACTCTAGACATGCTCATAAATCACCTGAAGGTCACTCTAGACATGCTCATAAATCACCTGAAGGTCACTCTAGACGTGCTCATAAATCACCTGAAGGTCACTCTAGACGTGCTCATAAATCACCTGAAGGTCACTCTAGACATGCTCATAAATCACCTGAAGGTCACTCTAGACATGCTCATAAATCACCTGAAGGTCACTCTAGACATGCTCATAAATCACCTGAAGGTCACTCTAGACATGCTCATAAAACACCTGAAGGTCACTCTAGACGTGCTCATAAATCACCTGAAAGTCACTCTAGACATGCTCATAAAACACCTGAAGGTCACTCTAGACATGCTCATAAATCACCTGAAAGTCACTCTAGACATGCTCATAAATCACCTGAAGGTCACTCTAGACATGCTCATAAATCACCTGAAGGTCACTCTAGACATGCTCATTAATCACCTGAAGGTCACTCTAGACGTGCTCATAAAACACCTGAAGGTCATTCTAGACATGCTCATAAAACGCCTGAAGGTCACTCTAGACGTGCTCATAAAACACCTGAAGGTCACTCTAGACGTGCTCATAAATCACCTGAAGGTCACTCTAGACGTGCTCATAAAACACCTGAAGGTCATTCTAGACATGCTCATAAAACGCCTGAAGGTCACTCTAGACATGCTCATAAAACACCTGAAGGTCACTCTAGACATGCTCATAAATCACCTGAAGGTCACTCTAGACATGCTCATAAAACACCTGAAGGTCACTCTAGACATGCTCATAAAACACCTGAAGGTCACTCTAGACATGCTCATAAATCACCTGAAGGTCACTCTAGACATGCTCATAAAACACCTGAAGGTCACTCTAGACATGCTCATAAAACACCTGAAGGTCACTCTAGACATGCTCATAAAACGCCTGAAGGTCACTCTAGACATGCTCATAAAACACCTGAAGGTCACTCTAGACATGCTCATAAAACGCCTGAAGGTCACTCTAGACATGCTCATAAAACACCTGAAGGTTACTCTAGACGTGCTCATAAATCACCTGAAGGTCACTCTAGACGTGCTCATAAATCACCTGAAGGTCACTCTAGACATGCTCATAAAACACCTGAAGGTCACTCTAGACATGCTCATAAAACACCTGAAGGTCATTCTAGACATGCTCATAAATCACCTGAAGGTCACTCTAGACATGCTCATAAATCACCTGAAGGTCACTCTAGACGTGCTCATAAATCACCTGAAGGTCACTCTAGACGTGCTCATAAATCACCTGAAGGTCACTCTAGACGTGCTCATAAAACACCTGAAGGTCACTCTAGACATGCTCATAAAACACCTGAAGGTCACTCTAGACGTGCTCATAAAACACCTGAAGGTCACTCTAGACGTGCTCTTAAAACACCTGAAGGTCACTCTAGACATGCTCATAAATCACCTGAAGGTCACTCTAGACATGCTCATAAAACACCTGAAGGTCACTCTAGACATGCTCATAAAACACCTGAAGGTCACTCTAGACATGCTCATAACTCACCTGAAGGTCACTCTAGACGTGCTCTTAAAACACCTGAAGGTCACTCTAGACGTGCTCTTAAAACACCTGAAGGTCACTCTAGACGTGCTCATAAATCACCTGAAGGTCACTCTAGACGTGCTCTTAAATCACCTGAAGGTCACTCTAGACATGCTCATAAAACACCTGAAGGTCACTCTAGACGTGCTCATAACTCACCTGAAGGTCACTCTAGACGTGCTCATAAATCACCTGAAGGTCACTCTAGACATGCTCATAACTCACCTGAAGGTCACTCTAGACGTGCTCATAAATCACCTGAAGGTCACTCTAGACGTGCTCTTAAATCACCTGAAGGTCACTCTAGACTTGCTCACATCGCACGGTTTCATCACAAACTTCCAGAATTCTCATCTAACACCATGCACCAAGTTAAAGCATTTAGGCTTCATGATAGACACACAGAAAATGTCACTGACTCTGTCCAGCGGCCGGATATCTTCTAACCGTCAGGGTGTTCAGCGACTAACTTCATTGGGTCACTGCTCCACCCATCTGGCCGTGAGAGTGTTAGGCCTTCTAACACATCGGCTATCGAGGCGGTACCCTGGGCAAGGGCACACATCCGAGTGTTACAATCTAACATACTAAAAAGTTGGGACAAGAGAATAGTGTCACTCGACACCTTAATATCAGTGCCTCCGGATGTGAAACGGGACCTCCAGTGGTGGCTGCTACCCTACCATCTCAATCGAGGCAGATCTCTGAGACCAGTTCATCGGATATTCCTCACTACGGATGCCTCAGGCTCAGGCTGGGGTGCACATGTGGGAACATCATGGGTGCAAAAGAAATGGTCCAAACACGACAGCTGCCTTCCATCCAACATGAAGGAGCTCAGGGCGATCAAACTGGCCCTATTACACTTTCCGGCTGTACTCCATCATCACGATGTACAAATTCAGTAGGACAACCTCCCCGCAGTGTTTTATATAAACAAGCAGGGGGCACCAGAAGCAATTTCTTCAGAAAGAAATGCAGTCAGATTATGGGGTGGGCAGAATGCAATCTGAGATCAGTCTCCGCAGTCCACATTCGAGGAGGGTTGAATCTGAGCAGGAAGCGGATTCACCCAGGAGAGTGGAGCTTGAATCCGGAAGTCTTCCTCCAGATCTCCAGCAAGATGGGCAAACCATCTTTAGACGTCATGCGACCGCAAAGATTGGTAAATTAAGGAAGTTCTGCTCCCTCAACAGCTCGGATCACCCATATGCCATAGACAGCCTATCATTGAGTTGGGAAAAGACCTTCATATATGTCTTTCCCCCCATCCCTCTCATTCCTCGGGTGTTGAGGAAAATAAGGGACTAGAAAGTGAAGGCCATAGCGATCATTCCTCATTGGCGCAGAAGGGCATGGTTTCCGCTTGTGTTGAAACTCTGGAATGAAAACTTCTGGAGACTCCCATTAGGTCCAGGTCTCCTGCTACAGGTAACAGTTGACGGCATGGAAACTGAACGACAGTCTCTAAAAAATAAGCGCTTGTCCGATGAAGTAGTTAATACCCTATTAGCCTCCAGGAAACCCAGTACAATGAAGATATATTCTCGAATATGGCTTATATTTTCTAAATGGTGTCGGGACAATGACAGGTCACCAGATACAGTGTCCACAGTATTGCAGTTTCTACAAGAGGGAAACCAGAAAGGCCTCAAGCCCAATACATTAAAAGTGCATTTGACGGCCATTAATGGTAATCCAGAGGGGAGTTTCTCCAACCATCCACCGATAACCAGATTCCTGAAAGCAGTTCAAATATTAAGGCCAAACTACCACAATCCTCTGCCCTCTTGGGAGTTGCCCATTGTGTTGAAGCACGTCAGCTGTGCCCCGTTTTGAGCCGCTTCACATTATAAGCCTTAAGCTTCTCTCATATGAAACCTTATTCTTGATCGCTATTACGTTCGCAAGGCGGGTTGGCGAGTTGCAAGCTCTGTCCTGTAAAGAGCTTTATCTTAGGATCTTACCCGAGTGCGTTATCCTTAGAACAATGCCGGGATTCTTACCAAAAGTACCGTCCAGCTCCAAGAGCCAAGTTTTCTCTCACATAGGAGGACATGGACAGAGTCTCTGGCAAGGAGAGAGGATATATCCTACCACAGGGAAGGGATGCACCAGGTATCAGTTCAACAGGGCAGTCATACGCCCGATGTAGAGGCAAAGTCTCTGCCTCCCTCTTGCTGAAGACGTCCGAAAAGGCAGCATAATGACCCGGCAATCTTGCCAATGACCGAGGCAGCGAAGGCTGAGCCGAACAAATTCTCACCAGGCAACGGCCTTGACACTCAGGACCCTACTGAAGAACCTCTCCAGAATTCCAGTCCAGAACTGGAGCATGCAGACGGAGCCAAGGCAGGCCCAGCAACACAGGGTTAACAGCTTTAGGCAGGACATAGAAAGGCAGAAGTTCGGAGTGACGAGCTCCTACTTGGAGCCTCAGCGGCTTGGCCACCGCTAAAACCGGGTCTGGCAGTGGTAGTCCATTCACTGAAGCAACTGTCAACGGGCTCTCCAGAGGGGTGGTGGGCAATTGTAGAAGGTCCACCAGATCTCTGCGTATAAAATTAGCAGCGGATCCAGATTCCAGATACGCAGAGACCTGATGCGTTTTCTCGCCGGACACTATAGTCACGGGTATGGACAATTTAGACGGAAGTCTCTCTTTACCCAAGGTCGTCACTCCGAGCAACCCTAGGTTTTGTTTTTTTTTCGGGGGCACAGGCGCACCAGATGGCCATCGAGGCCGCAATAAAGACTGAGTCCAGATGTGAGTCTGCGCTGCCTCTCTTAGGTAGATAACTTACCCTGATCCGTAATTACCGACTTCTTAAGAGGATCGACATCTGAGGACAGCAGGGTTGCTGCAAAGTAGGGACCAGACTAGGAAGGGCTCCCTCCCGTTGAACCTCTTGGAGGCGTTCACGGATCCGTATATCGATCCAGGCATACAGAAGGATGAGGTCATCCAGGGTAGACGGCAGATCCCGAGCGGCAAGTTCGTCTTTAATTCTGGAAGATAGTCCGTGCCAGAATGCAGCCACCAGAGCCTGATTGTTCCATGTGAGCTCTCCCGCCAGGGTGCGGAAGTGGATGGAGTACTCACTCACAGAGGTGTCTCCTTGGCGCAGGTCAATCAAAGAAGCCGCTGCAGATGAGACAAGGCCAGGCTCCTCAAACACCATGCGAAACGTCCGGAGGAAGGCAGGGAAGTCACGGGTCTCTCACCGTCCTTGTCTCTCCCAGATAGGGTTCGCCCATGCAAGAGCCTTTCCAGTGAGGAGAGAAATGATGAAAGCGACCCTGGCACCATCAGACAAAAATGTCCTACTATACAAGCTGAAGTGGATTTGGCATTGATTAAGAAAACTACTACAGGTACTTGCTTCTCCATCATAGCGGTCAGGAAGTGGCAAAGAAACACGTGGGTCAATACTGCCAGGAGGTGTAGGCTGAGGATCAACATTTCCAGGAGGAGTAGTAGGATGAATGGCAGCTTGTGCCTCCTGCCGATGTGCAAGAATGTTCAACGCTTGGAGGAGTTGGTCGTGTCGGGACTGGAGGTCCAGCATACACACACTACATATACACGTATATATACACACACTATATATATACATATACACTATACACACACTATATATATACATATACACTATACACATACACTACCGTTTAACCCCTTAATGACCAAGGATTATTTTTTGTTTTTTCACGGTCGCATTCCAAGAGTCGTAACTGTTTTTTATTCCGTCGACATCGCCGTATAAGAGCTTGTTTTTTGCAGGACGAGTTGTATTTTGTAATTGTACCATTTTTAGATGCTTATAATATATCGATTAACTTTTATTAACTTTATTTTAGGAGAGAATTGACAATAAGCCGCTATTCCAGCATTAAGTTTCACGTTATAAATTTACGCCGTTTACTATGCAGCGTAAATAACATGTTCACTTTATTCTACGGGTCGGCACGATTACGGGGATACCAAATATGTGAAGGTTTTATGTGTTTTTCCGACGTTTGCACAATAAAAAGCCTTTTAGAAAAAAATGACTTGTTTTTCCCTCGCCGCATTCCAAGAGCCGTCATTTTTTTATTTTTCCGTCGATGTGGCCGTATGTGGGCTTGATTTTTGTGGGCCAATGTGTAGTTTTCATTAGTCCTATTTTGGGGTACATAGGACTTGTAGATCAACTTTTATTTCATTTTTTATGGGGGGAATGGGAGAAAAGAGAGAATTTTGACGTTGTTTTTTGCGTTTTTTTTGGACGCCGTTCATCCGGCGGTTTAATTAATGTGTTCATTTTATTGGTCAAGTTGTTACGATCGCGGGGATACCATATATGTGCATGTGTGATTTGTTTTGACACTTTTACTAAATAAAACCAATTTTTGGGCAAAATTTTGACTGTAATTTATTTTTATTTTTTTTTCACAAACTTTATTTAACTGATTTACATTTTTTTTTTTAGTTCCATCAGGGACTTCACCATGCGATCTGCTGATCACATATATAATGCTTTGGTATACTTAGTGTAGTGTAAAACTGACAGGCAACCTATTAGGCCATGCCTCTGGCACGGCATAACAGGCATACAGCAAGGGCAGGCCTGGGGGTCTTTGTTAGACACCCGGCTGCCATGGCAATCCGTTGGCAGCCTGAGATCGCATTCGCGGGCCGCTGATGGGTGATAGAGGGAGCTACCTCCCTCTGTCAATAGATTTAAATGCCGCGGTCGCTATTGACTGCGGCATTTAACGGGTTAAACAGCTGAGATTGAAGATTTCTTCAATCTCGGCACTTGCAGCGGGAGCCCAGCTGTCAGTCACAGCCGGGCTCCCGCGGCGATCACGCGGCCACAGCTTCTGTGCCCACGCGATCTCCATTACGTACATGCACGTGGGAATGCGCGAACAGGCTGCATTCCCCGACGTGCATGTACGTGAAAATGCGGGAAGGGGTTAAAAGTTTGGGGTCACCCAGACAATTTTGTGTTTTCCATGAAAACTCACACTTATATTTATCAAATGAGTTGCAAAATGACTAGAAAATACAGTCCAGACATTGACAAGGTTAGAAATAATGATTTTCTCCTTCAGACTTTGCTTTGGTCGCTCCATTTGCAGCAATTCCAGCATTGCAGACCTTTGGCATTCGAGCTGTTAATTTGCTGAGGTCATCGGGAGACATTTCCCCCCCCCCCATGCTTCCAGAAGCCCCTCCCACAAGTTGGATTGGCTTGATGGGCACTTCTTGCGTACCATACGGTCAAGCTCCTCCCACAACAGCTCTATGGGGTTGAGATCTGGTGACTGCGCTGGCCACTCCATTACAGATAGAATACCGGCTGCCGGCTTCTTCCCTAAATAGTTCTGGCATCATTTGGAGGTGCTTTGGGTCATTGTCCTGTTGTAGGATGAAATTGGCTCCAATCAAGCGCTGTCCACAGGGTATGGCATGGCGTTGCGGAGTGATAGCCTTCCTTATTCACAATCCCTTTTACCTTGTACAAATCTGCCACTTTACCCCCGACCATCACATGACCTCCACCATGCTTGACAGATGGCGTCCGGCGCTCTTCCAGCATCTTTTCAGTTGTTCTGCGTCTCACAAATGTTCTTCTGTGTGATCCAAACACCTCAAACTTCCATTCGTCCGTCCATAACACTTTTTTCCAATCTTCCTCTGTCCAATGTCTGTGACTTTTGCCCATATTAATCTTTTCCTTTTATTAGCCAGTCTCAGATATGGCTTTTTCTTTGCCACTCTGCCCTGAAGGCCAGCATCCCGGAGTAGCCTCTTCACTGTAGACGTTGACACTGGTGTTTTACGGGTACTATTTAATGAAGCTGCCAGTTGAGGACCTGTGAGGCGTCTATTTCTCACACTAGAGACTCTAATGTACTTGTCTTGTTGCTCAGTTGTGCAGCGGGGCCTCCCACTTCTCTTTCTACTCTGGTTAGAGCCTGTGTGTGCTGTCCTCTGAAGGGAGTAGTACACACCGTTGTAGGAAATCTTCCGTTTCTTGGCAATTTCTCTCATGGAATAGCCTTCATTTCTAAGAACAAGAATAGACTGTCGAGTTTCACATGAAAGCTCTCTTTTTCTAGCCATTTTGAGAGTTAATCGAACCCACAAATGTAATGCTCCAGATTCTCAACTAGCTCAAAGGAAGGTCAGTTTTATAGCTCCTCTAAACAGCAAAACTGTTTACAGCGGTGCTAACATAATTGCACAAGGGTTTTCAAGTGTTTTCTAATCATCCATTGGCCTTCTAACACAGTTAGCAAACACAATGTACCATTAGAACACAGGCCTCAGTACTCTGTAGAGCCTGCTCTGTGGCTTGAAAAAACAAGTGGGTTGTAGATCAAGTGGAGTTCCAAAAACCGGAGTTGAAAAGAGGAGTTAAAGCCCCAGTAAATGCTCTTCTACTTCTTTTTCTTTTTGATTAACAACTGTTCGCTGTTTTTTTTGTAACTTGGATAATGGATAGCAAGATTGGAGGTTTTCTTCAGTGCACAGTTTGCCATATGTATGCACGACTGGAGCCGGAGTTCCAGGGTGAATATCTCTGTGGCAGATGTGAGCATGTTGTTCACCTGGAAGCTCGTATTAGAGATCTGGAGGAGCAGAATGCAACACTGAGGAGGATAGACAATCTTGAGCTGAGCTTGCTGCTCACGGAGCATGCAGTTAGTGGGTTACAACTGGAGGGTGAAGACATGGGTGAGCAGGATCAGGTAAGTAGCTGGGTTAATGTAGTTAGGGGCAGTAGAAAGGGGTCAAAGAAAAGGAAGGCCGATCCGGTTTCTGACATTCCAGGCAAAATTGCCAAGTTGGGTGATGATGCGAGGGTGTCAATCTCAGAAATGGCAGCCCTAGAGGATACTGATCTCCCTAACAGCCGGGAGAACAGCCCAGCTAGTAGTCGGCGGGATGGTAATGCAGGTAAGCCAAGACAATTGATAGTCGTAGGGGATTCTATAATCAGGAAGACGGATAGAATAATTTGTCGCCAAGACCGCCTCAACCGAATGGTTTGCTGTCTCCCTGGTGCCAGGGTTCGGCATGTGGTGGAACGGGTGGACAAATTGCTGGGAGGGGCTGGTGATGATCCAGCTGTCGTGGTCCATGTCGGTACCAACGACAGAATAAATGGTAGGTGGAGGAGCCTTAAGAATAATTTTAAAGAACTAGGCTACAAGCTGAAGGGAAGGACCTCCAAGGTTGTATTCTCAGGAATACTGCCTGTGCCATGCGCATCACAGGAAAGACAGCGGGAGCTCAGGGAGTTAAATGCATGGCTGAAGTCTTGGTGTAGAGGAGAAGGATTTGGGTTCCTAGAGCACTGGGCTGACTTTTCATTGGGGTACAAATTGTATTCTGCAGATGATTTGCACCTAAATGGAAGGGGGTCCGCTGTGCTGGGGGAGAGAATTCTAGCTGGGGTGGCGGAGTATTTAAACTAGGGCTGAGGAGGGAGGCCAATGTAGAAAAAAAAGGGGTAGCCAGGTTAGAGAGGGGTCAGACTATATTGGTGGGGGGAGAAACAGAATGTGGGGAGAGGACTAGACAACAGGATAAGGAGATCCTTTCGTTACAAAACATCAGTGTAAATAAAAAGGCCCGATTAATGTCAAATCACATTTCTGATAATAAAAGTGAAAAACTGACAGGCAAGTTAAAGTGTATGTTCACAAATGCCAGAAGTCTAGCAAGCAAAATGGGGGAGCTGGAGGCCTTGATACTGGAAGAAAATATAGATATAGTTGGTGTTGCTGAAACATGGCTGGACTCTTCACATGACTGGGCTGTAAATCTACACAGTTTTACACTTTTTCGGAAAGACAGGACAAATAGGAAAGGTGGTGGTGTATGTTTGTATGTGAGAAGTGATATGAAGGCGGTGGTGTATGTCTGTATGTGAGAAGTGATATGAAGGCGGTGGTGTATGTCTGTATGTGAGAAGCGATATGAAGGCGGTGGTGTATGTCTGTATGTGAGAAGTGATATGAAGGCGGTGGTGTATGTCTGTATGTGAGAAGTGATATGAAGGCAAGTGTGAAAGAGACAATAGTGGGTGAAGACTGTGAGGAGGTTGAAACCTTGTGTGTGGAACTAGAAAGGGAGGTAAACACTGAAAAAAATTACTTTTGGTGTAATCTATAGACCCCCCAATATAACTGAGGAGATGGATGTTCAGCTATATAAACAGATGGAGCGGGCTGCACAGGCGGGTACTGTAGTGATAATGGGAGATTTTAATTTCTGGGATATTAATTGGTGTCATGGTTCAGCTTCAACTGCAAAGGGCAGACATTTCCTCAACCTGTTGCAGGAAAATTTTATGGGTCAGTTTGTGGAAGACCCGACTAGAGGTGAAGCTCTGTTGGATCTGGTCATTTCTAATAATGCAGATCTTGTTGGGAATGTCAATGTTCGTGAAAACCTCGGTAACAGTGATCACAATATAGTTACATTTTACCTATACTGTAAAAAACAAACACCGGCCGGGAGGGCAAAAACATTTAATTTTAAGAAAGCCAATTTCCCCAGGATGAGGGCTGCAATTCAGGATATAGACTGGGAAGAACTAATGTCAAATAATGGGACAAATGATAAATGGGAGATTTTCAAATCTACTTTGAGTTATTATAGTGCAAAATTTATTCCTACAGGTAATAAGTATAAACGACTCAAATTAAACCCCACATGGCTTACACCTTCTGTGAAAGGGGCAATACATGACAAAAAAAGGGCATTTTAAAAAATACAAATCTGAGGGTACAGCTGTAGCCTTTGTAAAATATAAAGAGCTTAATAAAATCTGTAAAAATGTAATAAAATTAGCAAAAATACAAAATGAAAGGCAGGTGGCCAAGGATAGTAAAACAAATCCCAAAAAATTCTTCAAGCATATAAATGCAAAAAAGCCAAGGTCTGAACATGTAGGACCCCTAGATAATGGTAATGGGGAGTTGATCACAGGGGATCAAGAGAAGGCAGAGTTACTAAATGGGTTCTTTAGCTCTGTATATACAACTGAAGAAGGAGCAGCTGATGTAGCCGGTGCCAGTGCTGAGGAGCTGATGTAGCCGGTGCCAGTGCTGAGGAGCTGATGTAGCCGGTGCCAGTGCTGTTAATATATCAGTTGATATAATGAATTGGATGAATGTAGATATGGTCCAAGCTATATTAAATAAAATAAATGTGCACAAGGCCCCGGGACCAGATGGGTTACACCCTAGAGTTCTTAAAGAGCTTAGTTCAGTTATTTCTGTCACCCTTTTCATAATATTCAGAGAATCTCTAGTGACTGGTATAGTGCCAAGGGACTGGCGCAGGGCAAATGTGGTGCCTATTTTCAAAAAGGGCTCTAGGTCTTCCCCGGGTAATTATAGACCAGTAAGCTTAACATCCATCGTGGGTAAAATGTTTGAGAGGCTATTGAGGGACTATATACAGGATTATGTGACAATAAATAGCATTATAAGTGACAGCCAGCACGGTTATACTAAGGACAGAAGTTGTCAAACTAACCTAATCTGTTTTTATGAAGAGGTGAGCAGAAGTCTAGACAGAGGGGCCGCTGTGGATTTAGTGTTTTTGGACTTTGCAAAGGCATTTGACACTGTCCCCCATAGACGCCTAATGGGTAAATTAAGGACTATAGGTTTAGAAAGTATAGTTTGTAATTGGATTGAGAATTGGCTCAAGGACCGTATCCAGAGAGTTGTGGTCAATGATTCCTTCTCTGAATGGTCCCCGGTTATAAGTGGTGTACCCCAGGGTTCAGTGCTGGGACCACTATTATTCAACTTATTTATTAATGATATAGAGGATGGGATTAATAGCACTATTTCTATTTTTGCAGATGACACCGAGCTATGTAATATAGTTCAGACTATGGAAGATGTTCATGAATTACAGGCAGATTTAAACAAACTAAGTGTTTGGGCGTCCACTTGGCAGATGAAGTTTAATGTAGATAAATGTAAAGTTATGCACCTGGGTACGAACAACCTGCATGCATCATATGTCCTAGGGGGAGCTACACTGGCGGATTCACTTGTTGAGAAGGATCTGGGTGTACTTGTAAATCATAAACTCAATAACAGCATTCAGTGTCAATCAGCTGCTTCAAAGGCCAGCAGGATATTGTCGTGTATTAAAAGAGGCCTGGACTCGCGGGACAGGGATGTAATATTACCACTTTACAAAGCATTAGTGAGGCCTCATCTAGAATATGCAGTTCAGTTCTGGGCTCCAGTTCATAGAAAGGATGCCCTGGAGTTGGAAAAAATACAAAGAAGAGCAACGAAGCTAATTAGGGGCATGGAGAATCTAAGTTATGAGGAAAGATTGAAAGAACTAAACCTATTTAGCCTTGAGAAAAGACGACTAAGGGGGGACATGATTAACTTATATAAATATATTAATGGCACAAAAAATATGGTGAAATCCTGTTCCTTGTAAAACCCCCTCAAAAAACAAGGGGGCACTCCCTCCGTCTGGAGAAAAAAAGGTTCAAGCTTCAGGGGCGACAAGCCTTCTTTACAGTGAGAACTGTGAATCTATGGAATAGCCACCGCAGGAGCCGTCACAGCAGGGACAGTAGACACCGCAGGAGCCGTCACAGCAGGGACAGGAGACACCGCAGGAGCCGTCACAGCAGGGACAGTAGACACCACAGGAGCCGTCACAGCAGGGACAGTAGACACCGCAGGAGCTGGTCACAGCAGGGACAGGAGACACCGCAGGAGCCGTCACAGCAGGGACAGGAGACACCGCAGGAGCCGTCACAGCAGGGACAGGAGACACCGCAGGAGCCGTCACAGCAGGGACAGGAGACACCGCAGGAGCCGTCACAGCAGGGACAGGAGACACCGCAGGAGCCGTCACAGCAGGGACAGGAGACACCGCAGGAGCCGTCACAGCAGGGACAGGAGACACCGCAGGAGCCGTCACAGCAGGGACAGTAGACACCACAGGAGCCGTCACAGCAGGGACAGTAGACACCGCAGGAGCTGGTCACAGCAGGGACAGTAGATGGCTTTAAAAAAGGGTAAGATAATTTCCTAGAACAAAAAAATATTAGCTCCTATGTGTAGAAATTTTTCCTTCCCTTTTCCCTTCCCTTGGTTGAACTTGATGGACATGTGTCTTTTTTCAGCCGTACTAACTATGTAACTATGTAACTATGTAACACTGGAGTGATGGTTGCTGGAAATGGGCCTCTATACACCTATGTAGATATTGCATTAAACACCAGACGTTTGCAGCTAGAATAGTCATTTACCACATTAACAATGTATAGAGTGGATTTCTGATTCATTTCATGTTATCTTCATTGAAAAAAACTGCGCTTTTCTTGCAAAAATAAGGAAATTTCTAAGTGACCCTAAACTTTTGATCGGTAGTGTATGTACACATATACACTATACACACACTATATATAAACACATATATTTACACATATACACACATATACAGTACACTATACACACACACACTATATATACAAATATTTACACATATATACACATATACACTATACACACATATATACACTATACACACATATACACACTATACACATATACACTATACACACATATATACACTATACACACATATACAGTACACTATACACACACACTATATATACAAATATTTACACATATATACACATATAAACTATACACACATATATACACTATACACACATATACACACTATTCACATATACACACACATACACACTATACACACATACATACACTACACACATAAATGCATACACTATACAACATATATACATGATACACTCTATACACATATATACACACATATTTACACATATACACATACACTATATACATATACACACATATACACATACACTATATACATACACACATATACACATACTCTATATATAAACATATTTACACATGTACACACACTATACACACATATACACACATATACACACACTATATATACACACACATATTTACACATATACACTATGCATCCTAGCGTCATTGCCTAGGTCCCCAGGAGCTAAACGCTTTCAATGTCTCTAGAGGTCAGGCCTACATACACATTCAAGCAGCCACATGTAGGGTAATAAATGACGTGTGTCGCGCTACACGAGGTGTTGTCTCATTTTCAACTGTTTTGTACCATCAACTGACATGAAGGTTGTTGCTCGACAAATATTGGCACAGGATATCCCCACAGGGCTAGCGTCCTTGTCTAGGTCCCGGGAGCTAAACACTTTCAATGTCTGAGGCACATAATGGCTCCGGCTCTTTTAAGTTTCTCCGTCTTCTTGCTGCCATCATCGGTCTTTCAGCAAGATTTACGGCCAATGTTGGTTCGGATCTTAATATAGGCCGATATCTTTCCAGAATAAAAATAAAACATGCAAGTAGTAAAAGGCAGATTTTTCTTCTCTCGTCTGTTCTTGTAGAATCCTGAAGTGGACGTCAGGACTATCCTAGAGCTGACGTTGGTGGAGCTGACCGAGAAGCTGAAGGACGGGTCCCTGACTCCGGAGAGCGTCCTCTATTCTTATATAGAGAAGGTGAATGGTTCCCTATGGGGTCAGATAACCGGAGCTACACGGGTTGGAGATTGCTCTTTATGCCCATAGGGTCAATGATTCCACCATGAAAGGCGATCTGTGACGATTAGTTTTATGTTTATGGGACTAAAAGGGCTGGTAATGGTGATGTGCTTCTTCAGCTGTGGCCGCTTTACTTCTCGGTTGTTTTTGATTAACGCTTCAGTCCTATAAGAAGGAACAAATCAGCAATGGCCACCAGTGAAATGATCATCAACTGGGACAATCATTCCTATCATTGCATGGTCCCTGGATGATGAGGTCAGTGAGCTGCTTAGTACATGTAAAGGCAGTGTCTCTGCTCGCCATGTTCACTTGGCAGATAATGTACTGGTGGCGATGGGTCCATACATGATCAGACATAAGAGATGTCAATCTGTGCTGGGAAAATGCCCCTTCCTGCTGGTTCCAAAAAGTTCTTCGTCTACAGAATTTCTTCAGTTTTGGCCCCTATGACAACCAGCCGGGTTTCAGCACTTTAAGTGGACAAGTTACATAGTGGTTACGGTTAAATAAGATATGTCTGACATCAACAACCATTGTCCATATGGATGTAATAGAGGGGGTCCCCCACTCAAAATGCCCCCTTTATGTACCAGGACGGAAAGCAACTCTTTTCGGCATGTTCTGCAACGCTTCATTCGGCCACTGCAGGGGAAATGAATGCCTAGATGCGGCTTCCCCCTGGAGTTGTCTTCATGAGTTAACCCCTTAATTCTGATGCCCAGTGAATATCCAGGTCTGATGAGCCGACCAACTCTGTTTTGTGCTTGTTGTGATCTCTGTTGGTTCCAAGGCCCCAGAACTTTGATGTTGTGTCTCCTCACAGTCATATGGAGACTTCTTCTTGTGTTCTGGATCCTTGTCTTACTGTTTGACCCAATGACACATCATCTTATGGACAGATGACCGGTCTTCTTCTTCTTCTGGTCCTGTTCAGAATTCATGGAATCCTCACTATTGTCCAGGTCCTGGGGCCGCAGGTCTTCTGGGAGGTTCTGTCACTTCCAGGATGAGGGGTCGCTGCAGTAATTATTGGCCAGTCTTGGGAAGATTCACCGCTGCTCCATGACCTGTGTGACCCTCTCCAGACTGAGTTTTCAGTAACTTTATTTGTCTAGAATCTTTGTGGTGACTTCTTTATTTTCATGCTTCAGTATATAGTGAGGTCTAAAATCAACAGCAACATGAAGGGCTGAAATTATAGGAAGTTTTTGTAATGGTTTTCTTGTAAGGGGGCAGATGTTTTTTCGCTTGGGTGATAAGAGCGTTGCAACCCCATCCTCTGTGATGTAAATCTGTATGTTCCTTTCTTTAAATATACATTGTGTTTACAGATCAGAAACTGTTCCTTGTGACAAATATTCAATAAATGGAAACACTTGGAAGGAGTTAAAACTTTTATACTGCAATTTATATATGGAGTTGCAGTCACTTTACATTTTCTGGGTAACACATGGAGGATGGGAACAGAATCATAATACAGGATAGTATACATGTTTCTCCCAAGGTTGCAAACTGCTTAACTACCTTTATTTCCCTCCCTTTCCGAAATACCAGATAAAAGGTTTATATGTTCCCTCTCTGTCTCAGGCTCCAGATATCTGGTTTATATGTTCCCTCCCTGGCTCAGGCTCCAGATATCTGGTTTATATGTTTCCTCCCTGTCTCAGGCTCCAGATATCTGGTTTATATGTTCCCTCCCTGTCTCGGGCTCCGGATATCTGGTTTATATGTTTCCTCCCTGTCTCAGGCTCCAGATATCAGGTTGTATATGTTCCCTCCCTGTCTCAGGCTCCAGATATCTGGTTTATATGTTCCCTCTCTGGCTCCAGATATCAGGTTTATATGTTCCCTCCCTGTCTCAGGCTCCAGATATCTGGTTTATATGTTCCCTCTCTGTCTCAGGCTCCAGATATCTGGTTTATATGTTCCCTCTCTGTCTCAGGCTCCAGATATCTGGTTTATATGTTCCCTCCCTGTCTCGGGCTCCGGATATCTGGTTAATATGTTTCCTCCCTGTCTCAGGCTCCAGATATCTGGTTTATATGTTCCCTCCCTGTCTCAGACTCCAGATATCTGGTTTATATGTTCCCTCCTTGTCTCAGGCTCCAGATATCTGGTTTATATGTTTCCTCCGTGTCTGAGGCTCCAGATATCTGGTTTATATGTTTCCTCCCTGTCTGAGGCTCCAGATATCTGGTTTATATGTTTCCTCTCTGTCTCAGGTTCCAGATATCTGGTTTATATGTTCCCTCCTTGTCTCAGGCTCCAGATATCTGGTTTATATGTTCCCTCCCTGTCTCAGGCTCCAGATATCTGGTTTATATGTTCTCTCCCTGTCTCAGGCTCCAGATATCTGGTTTATATGTTCCCTCCTTGTCTCAGGCTCCAGATATCAGGTTTATATGTTCCCTCCCTGTCTCAGGCTCCAGATATCTGGTTTATATGTTTCCTCCCTGTCTGAGGCTCCAGATATCTGGTTTATATGTTTCCTCCCTGTCTCAGGTTCCAGATATCTGGTTTATATGTTCCCTCCTTGTCTCAGGCTCCAGATATCTGGTTTATATGTTCCCTCCCTGTCTCAGGTTCCAGATATCTGGTTTATATGTTTCCTCCCTGTCTGAGGCTCCAGATATCCGGTTTATATGTTCCCTCCCTGTCTCTGGCTCCAGATATCTGGTTTATATGTTCCCTCCCTGTCTCAGGCTCCAGATATCTGGTTTATATGTTCCCTCTCTGTCTCAGGCTCCAGATATCTGGTTTATATGTTTCCTCCCTGTCTCAGGCTCCAGATATCTGGTTTATATGTTCCCTCCTTGTCTCAGGCTCCAGATATCTGGTTTATATGTTCCGTCCCTGTCTCAGGCTCCAGATATCTGGTTTATATGTTCCCTCCCTGTCTCAGGCTGAAGATATCTGGTGTATATGTTTCCTCCCTGTCTCAGGCTCCAGATATCTGGTTTATATGTTCCCTCCCTGTCTCAGGCTCCAGATATCTGGTTTATATGTTCCCTCCCTGTCTCATGCTCCAGATATCTGGTTTATATGTTCCCTCCCTGTCTCATGCTCCAGATATCTGGTTTACATGTTCCCTCCCTGTCCCAGGCTCCAGATATCTGGTTTATATGTTCCCTCCCTGTCTCATGCTCCAGATATCTGTTTTATATGTTCCCTCCCTATCTCATGCTCCAGATATTCGGTTTATATGTTCCCTCCCTGTCTCAGGCTCCAGATATCTGGTTTATATGTTCCCTACCTGTCTCAGGCTGAAGATATCTGGTTTATATGTTCCCTCCCTGTCTCATGCGCCAGATATCTGGTTTATATGTTCCCTCCCTGTCTCATGCGCCAGATATCTGGTTTATATGTTCCCTCCATGTCTCAGGCTCCAGATATCTGGTTTATATGTTCCCTCCCTGTCTCAGGCTGAAGATATCAGGTTTATATGTTCCCTCCCTGTCTCAGGCTCCAGATATCTGGTTTATATGTTTCCTCCCTGTCTCAGGCTCCAGATATCTGGTTTATATGTTTCCTCCCTGTCTCAGGCTCCAGATATCTGGTTTATATGTTCCCTCCCTGTCTCAGGCTCCAGATATCTGGTTTATATGTTCCCTCCCTGTCTCATGCTCCAGATATCTGGTTTATATGTTCCCTCCCTGTCTCAGGCTGAAGATATCTGGTTTATATGTTCCCTCACTGTCTCAGGCTCCAGATATATGGTTTATATGTTCCCTCCCTGTCTCATGCTCCACATATCTGGTTTATATGTTCCGTCCCTGTCTCAGGCTCCAGATATCTGGTTTATATGTTCCCTCCCTGTCTCAGGCTGAAGATATCTAGTTTATATGTTTCCTCCCTGTCTCAGGCTCCAGATATCTGGTTTATATGTTCCCTCCCTGTCTCAGGCTCCAGATATCTGGTTTATATGTTCCCTCCCTGTCTCATGCTCCAGATATCTGGTTTACATGTTCCCTCCCTGTCCCAGGTTCCAGATATCTGGTTTATATGTTCCCTCCCTGTCTCATGCTCCAGATATCTGGTTTATATGTTCCCTCCCTATCTCATGCTCCAGATATTCGGTTTATATGTTCCCTCCCTGTCTCAGGCTCCAGATATCTGGTTTATATGTTCCCTACCTGTCTCAGGCTGAAGATATCTGGTTTATATGTTCCCTCCCTGTCTCAGGCTCCAGATATCTGGTTTATATGTTCCCTCCCTGTCTCATGCTCCAGATATCTGGTTTATATGTTCCCTCCCTGTCTCAGGCTGAAGATATAAGGTTTATATGTCCGTTCCCTGTCTCAGGCTCCAGATATCTGGTTTATATGTTCCCTCCCTGTCTCAGGCTCCAGATATCTGGTTTTTTATGTTCCCTCCCTGTCTCATGCGCCAGATATCTGGTTTATATGTTCCCTCCATGTCTCAGGCTCCAGATATCTGGTTTATATGTTCCCTACCTGTCTCAGGCTGAAGATATCAGGTTTATATGTTCCCTCCCTGTCTCAGGCTCCAGATATCTGGTTTATATGTTCCCTCCCTGTCTCAGGCTCCAGATATCTGATTTATATGTTCCCTCCCTGTCTGAGGCTCCAGATATCTGGTTTATATGTTCCCTCCCTGTCTCATGCTCCAGATATCTGGTTTATATGTTCCCTCCCTGTCTCAGGCTGAAGATATCTGGTTTATATGTTTCCTCACTGTCTCAGGCTCCAGATATCTGGTTTATTTGTTCCCTCCCTGTCTCAGGCTCCAGATATCTGGTTTATATGTTCTCTCCCTGTGTCAGGCTCCAGATATCTGGTTTATATGTTCCCTCTCTGTCTCAGGCTCCAGATATCTGGTTTGTATGTTCTCTCCCTGTCTCGGGCTCCAGATATCTGGTTTATATGTTCCCTCCCTGTCTCAGGCTCCAGATATCTGGTTTATATGTTTCCTCCCTGTCTCAGGCTCTAGATATCAGGTTTATATGTTTCCTCCCGTCTCAGGCTCCAGATATCTAGTTTATATGTTCCCTCCCTGTCTCAGGCTGAAGATATCTGGTTTATATGTTCCCTCCCTGTCTCAGGCTCCAGATATCTGGTTTATATGTCCCCTCCCTGTCTGAGGCTCCACATATCTGGTTTATATGTTCCGTCCCTGTCTCAGGCTCCAGATATCTGGTTTATATGTTCCCTCCCTGTCTCAGGCTGAAGATATCTGGTTTATATGTTTCCTCCATGTCTCAGGCTCCAGATATCTGGTTTATATGTTCCCTCCCTGTCTGAGGCTCCAGATATCTGGTTTACATGTTCCCTCTCTGTCTCAGGCTCCAGATATCTGGTTTGTATGTTCTCTCCCTGTCTCGGGCTCCAGATATCTGGTTTATATGTTCCCTCCCTGTCTCAGGCTCCAGATATCTGGTTTATATGTTCCCCCCCTGTCTCAGGCTCCAGATATCTGGTTTATATGTTTCCTCCCTGTCTCAGGCTCCAGATATCTGGTTTATATGTTCCCTCCCTGTCTCAGGCTCCAGATATCAGGTTTATATGTTTCCTCCCGTCTCAGGCTCCAGATATCTGGTTTATATGTTCCCTCCCTGTCTCAGGCTCCAGATATCTGGTTTATATGTTCCCTCCCTGTCTCAGGCTCCAGATATCTGGTTTATATGTTCCCTCCCTGTCTCATGCTCCAGATATCTGGTTTATATGTTCCCTCCCTGTCCCAGGCTCCAGATATCTGGTTTATATGTTCCCTCCCTGTCTCATGCTCCAGATATCTGGTTTATATGTTCCCTCCCTGTCTCAGGCTGAAGATATCTGTTTTATATGTCCCCTCCCTGTCTCAGGCTCCAGATATCTGGTTTATATGTTCCCTCCCTGTCTTAGGCTCCAGATATCTGGTTTATATGTTCCCTCCCTGTCTCATGCGCCAGATATCTGGTTTATATGTTCCCTCCCTATCTGAGGCTCCAGATATCTGGTTTATATGTTCCCTCCCTGTCTCAGGCTCCAGATATCTGGTTTATATGTTCCCTCCCTGCCTCAGGCTGAAGATATCAGGTTTTATATGTTCCCTCCCTGTCTCAGACTCCAGATATCTCGTTTATATGTTCCCTCCCTGTCTCAGTCTCCAGATATCTGGTTTATATGTCCCCTCCCTGTCTCAGGCTCCAGATATCTGGTTTATATGTTCCCTCCCTGTCTCAGGCTCCAGATATCTGGTTTATATGTTCCCTCCCTGTCTCAGGCTGAAGATATCAGGTTTTATATGTCCCCTCCCTGTCTCAGGCTCCAGATATCTGGTTTATATGTTCCCTCCCTGTCTCAGGCTCCAGATATCTGGTTTATATGTTCCCTCCCTGTCTCAGGCTGAAGATATCAGGTTTTATATGTTCCCTCCCTGTCTCAGTCTCCAGATATCTGGTTTATATGTCCCCTCCCTGTCTCAGGCTCCAGATATCTGGTTTATATGTTCCCTCCCTGTCTCAGGCTGAAGATATCAGGTTTTATATGTCCCCTCCCTGTCTCAGGCTCCAGATATCTGGTTTATATGTTCCCTCCCTGTCTCAGGCTCCAGATATCTGGTTTATATGTTCCCTCCCTGTCTCAGGCTGAAGATATCAGGTTTTATATGTTCCCTCCCTGTCTCAGTCTCCAGATATCTGGTTTATATGTCCCCTCCCTGTCTCAGGCTCCAGATATCTGGTTTATATGTTCCTTCTCTGTCTCAGGCTTCAGATATCTGGTTTATATGTTCTCTCCCTGTCTCAGGCTCCAGATATCTGGTTTATATGTTCCCTCTCTGTCTCAGACTCCAGATATCTGGTTTATATGTTCCCTCCCTGTCTCAGGCTCCAGATATCAGGTTTATATGTTCCCTCTCTGTCTCTGGCTCCAGATATCTGGTTTATATGTTTCCTCCTTGTCTCAGGCTCCAGATATCTGATTTATATGTTCCCTCCCTGTCTCAGGCTCCAGATCTCTGGTTTATATCTTCCCCCCTGTCTCAGGCTCCAGATATCTGGTTTATATGTTCCCTCCCTGTCTCAGGCTCCATATATCTTGTTTATATGTTCCCTCTCTGTCTCAGGCTCCAGATATCTGGTTTATATTGTCCCTCCCTGTCTCAGGCTCCAGATATCTGGTTTATATGTTCCCTCCCTGTCTCAGGCTCCAGATATCTGGTTTATATGTTCCCTCTCTGTCTCAGACTCCAGATATCTGGTTTATATGTTCCCTCCCTGTCTCAGGCTCCAGATATCAGGTTTATATGTTCCCTCTCTGTCTCTGGCTCCAGATATCTGGTTTATATGTTCCCTCCCTGTCTCAGTCTCCAGATATCTGGTTTATATGTTCCCTCCCTGTCTCAGGCTCCAGATATCTGGTTTATATGTTCCCTCCCTGTCTCAGACTCCAGATATCTGGTTTATATGTTCCCTCCCTGTCTCAGGCTCCAGGTATCTGGTTTATATGTTCCCTCTCTGTCTCAGACTCCAGATATCTGGTTTATATGTTCCCTCCCTGTCTCAGGCTCCAGATATCAGGTTTATATGTTCCCTCTCTGTCTCTGGCTCCAGATATCTGGTTTATATGTTTCCTCCTTTTCTCAGGCTCCATATATGTGGTTTATATGTTCCCTCCCTGTCTCAGGCTCCAGATATCTGGTTTATATGTTCCCTCCCTCTCTCAGGCTCCATATATCTGGTTTATATGTTCCCTATCTGTCTCAGGCTCCAGATATCTGGTTTATATTGTCCCTCCCTGTCTCAGGCTCCAGATATCTGGTTTATATGGTCCCTCCATGTCTCAGGCTCCAGATATCTGGTTTATATGTTCCCTCCCTGTCTCAGGCTCCAGATATCTGGTTTATATGTTTACTCCTTGTCTCAGGCTCCAGATTTCTGGTTTATATGTTTCCTCCCTGTCTCAGGCTCCAGATATCTGGTTTATATGTTCCCCCCTGTCTCAGGCTCCAGATATCTGGTTTATATGTTTCCTCCCTGTCTCAGGCTCCAGATATCTGGTTTATATGTTTCCTCCCTGTCTCAGGCTCCAGATATCTGGTTTATATGTTTCCTCCCTGTCTCAGGCTCCAGATATCTGGTTTATATGTTCCCTCCCTGTCTCAGGCTCCAGATATCTGATTTATATGTTCCCTCCCTGTCTGAGGCTCCAGATATCTGGTTTATATGTTCCCTCCCTGTCTCATGCTCCAGATATCTGGTTTATATGTTCCCTCCCTGTCTCAGGCTGAAGATATCTGGTTTATATGTTCCCTCACTGTCTCAGGCTCCAGATATATGGTTTATATGTTCCCTCCCTGTCTCATGCTCCACATATCTGGTTTATATGTTCCGTCCCTGTCTCAGGCTCCAGATATCTGGTTTATATGTTCCCTCCCTGTCTCAGGCTGAAGATATCTGGTTTATATGTTTCCTCCCTGTCTCAGGCTCCAGATATCTGGTTTATATGTTCCCTCCCTGTCTCAGGCTCCAGATATCTGGTTTATATGTTCCCTCCCTGTCTCATGCTCCAGATATCTGGTTTACATGTTCCCTCCCTGTCCCAGGTTCCAGATATCTGGTTTATATGTTCCCTCCCTGTCTCATGCTCCAGATATCTGGTTTATATGTTCCCTCCCTATCTCATGCTCCAGATATTCGGTTTATATGTTCCCTCCCTGTCTCAGGCTCCAGATATCTGGTTTATATGTTCCCTACCTGTCTCAGGCTGAAGATATCTGGTTTATATGTTCCCTCCCTGTCTCAGGCTCCAGATATCTGGTTTATATGTTCCCTCCCTGTCTCATGCTCCAGATATCTGGTTTATATGTTCCCTCCCTGTCTCAGGCTGAAGATATAAGGTTTATATGTCCGTTCCCTGTCTCAGGCTCCAGATATCTGGTTTATATGTTCCCTCCCTGTCTCAGGCTCCAGATATCTGGTTTTTTATGTTCCCTCCCTGTCTCATGCGCCAGATATCTGGTTTATATGTTCCCTCCATGTCTCAGGCTCCAGATATCTGGTTTATATGTTCCCTCCCTGTCTCAGGCTGAAGATATCAGGTTTATATGTTCCCTCCCTGTCTCAGGCTCCAGATATCTGGTTTATATGTTCCCTCCCTGTCTCAGGCTCCAGATATCTGATTTATATGTTCCCTCCCTGTCTGAGGCTCCAGATATCTGGTTTATATGTTCCCTCCCTGTCTCATGCTCCAGATATCTGGTTTATATGTTCCCTCCCTGTCTCAGGCTGAAGATATCTGGTTTATATGTTTCCTCACTGTCTCAGGCTCCAGATATCTGGTTTATTTGTTCCCTCCCTGTCTCAGGCTCCAGATATCTGGTTTATATGTTCTCTCCCTGTGTCAGGCTCCAGATATCTGGTTTATATGTTCCCTCTCTGTCTCAGGCTCCAGATATCTGGTTTGTATGTTCTCTCCCTGTCTCGGGCTCCAGATATCTGGTTTATATGTTCCCTCCCTGTCTCAGGCTCCAGATATCTGGTTTATATGTTTCCTCCCTGTCTCAGGCTCTAGATATCAGGTTTATATGTTTCCTCCCGTCTCAGGCTCCAGATATCTAGTTTATATGTTCCCTCCCTGTCTCAGGCTGAAGATATCTGGTTTATATGTTCCCTCCCTGTCTCAGGCTCCAGATATCTGGTTTATATGTCCCCTCCCTGTCTGAGGCTCCACATATCTGGTTTATATGTTCCGTCCCTGTCTCAGGCTCCAGATATCTGGTTTATATGTTCCCTCCCTGTCTCAGGCTGAAGATATCTGGTTTTTTATGTTTCCTCCCTGTCTCAGGCTCCAGATATCTGGTTTATATGTTCCCTCCCTGTCTGAGGCTCCAGATATCTGGTTTACATGTTCCCTCTCTGTCTCAGGCTCCAGATATCTGGTTTGTATGTTCTCTCCCTGTCTCGGGCTCCAGATATCTGGTTTATATGTTCCCTCCCTGTCTCAGGCTCCAGATATCTGGTTTATATGTTCCCCCCCTGTCTCAGGCTCCAGATATCTGGTTTATATGTTTCCTCCCTGTCTCAGGCTCCAGATATCTGGTTTATATGTTCCCTCCCTGTCTCAGGCTCCAGATATCAGGTTTATATGTTTCCTCCCGTCTCAGGCTCCAGATATCTGGTTTATATGTTCCCTCCCTGTCTCAGGCTCCAGATATCTGGTTTATATGTTCCCTCCCTGTCTCAGGCTCCAGATATCTGGTTTATATGTTCCCTCCCTGTCTCATGCTCCAGATATCTGGTTTATATGTTCCCTCCCTGTCCCAGGCTCCAGATATCTGGTTTATATGTTCCCTCCCTGTCTCATGCTCCAGATATCTGGTTTATATGTTCCCTCCCTGTCTCAGGCTGAAGATATCTGGTTTATATGTCCCCTCCCTGTCTCAGGCTCCAGATATCTGGTTTATATGTTCCCTCCCTGTCTTAGGCTCCAGATATCTGGTTTATATGTTCCCTCCCTGTCTCATGCGCCAGATATCTGGTTTATATGTTCCCTCCCTATCTGAGGCTCCAGATATCTGGTTTATATGTTCCCTCCCTGTCTCAGGCTCCAGATATCTGGTTTATATGTTCCCTCCCTGTCTCAGGCTGAAGATATCAGGTTTTATATGTTCCCTCCCTGTCTCAGACTCCAGATATCTCGTTTATATGTTCCCTCCCTGTCTCAGTCTCCAGATATCTGGTTTATATGTCCCCTCCCTGTCTCAGGCTCCAGATATCTGGTTTATATGTTCCCTCCCTGTCTCAGGCTCCAGATATCTGGTTTATATGTTCCCTCCCTGTCTCAGGCTGAAGATATCAGGTTTTATATGTCCCCTCCCTGTCTCAGGCTCCAGATATCTGGTTTATATGTTCCCTCCCTGTCTCAGGCTCCAGATATCTGGTTTATATGTTCCCTCCCTGTCTCAGGCTGAAGATATCAGGTTTTACATGTTCCCTCCCTGTCTCAGTCTCCAGATATCTGGTTTATATGTCCCCTCCCTGTCTCAGGCTCCAGATATCTGGTTTATATGTTCCTTCTCTGTCTCAGGCTTCAGATATCTGGTTTATATGTTCTCTCCCTGTCTCAGGCTCCAGATATCTGGTTTATATGTTCCCTCTCTGTCTCAGACTCCAGATATCTGGTTTATATGTTCCCTCCCTATCTCATGCTCCAGATATTCGGTTTATATGTTCCCTCCCTGTCTCAGGCTCCAGATATCTGGTTTATATGTTCCCTACCTGTCTCAGGCTGAAGATATCTGGTTTATATGTTCCCTCCCTGTCTCAGGCTCCAGATATCTGGTTTATATGTTCCCTCCCTGTCTCATGCTCCAGATATCTGGTTTATATGTTCCCTCCCTGTCTCAGGCTGAAGATATAAGGTTTATATGTCCGTTCCCTGTCTCAGGCTCCAGATATCTGGTTTATATGTTCCCTCCCTGTCTCAGGCTCCAGATATCTGGTTTTTTATGTTCCCTCCCTGTCTCATGCGCCAGATATCTGGTTTATATGTTCCCTCCATGTCTCAGGCTCCAGATATCTGGTTTATATGTTCCCTCCCTGTCTCAGGCTGAAGATATCAGGTTTATATGTTCCCTCCCTGTCTCAGGCTCCAGATATCTGGTTTATATGTTCCCTCCCTGTCTCAGGCTCCAGATATCTGATTTATATGTTCCCTCCCTGTCTGAGGCTCCAGATATCTGGTTTATATGTTCCCTCCCTGTCTCAGGCTGAAGATATCTGGTTTATATGTTTCCTCACTGTCTCAGGCTCCAGATATCTGGTTTATTTGTTCCCTCCCTGTCTCAGGCTCCAGATATCTGGTTTATATGTTCTCTCCCTGTGTCAGGCTCCAGATATCTGGTTTATATGTTCCCTCTCTGTCTCAGGCTCCAGATATCTGGTTTGTATGTTCTCTCCCTGTCTCGGGCTCCAGATATCTGGTTTATATGTTCCCTCCCTGTCTCAGGCTCCAGATATCTGGTTTATATGTTTCCTCCCTGTCTCAGGCTCTAGATATCAGGTTTATATGTTTCCTCCCGTCTCAGGCTCCAGATATCTAGTTTATATGTTCCCTCCCTGTCTCAGGCTGAAGATATCTGGTTTATATGTTCCCTCCCTGTCTCAGGCTCCAGATATCTGGTTTATATGTCCCCTCCCTGTCTGAGGCTCCACATATCTGGTTTATATGTTCCGTCCCTGTCTCAGGCTCCAGATATCTGGTTTATATGTTCCCTCCCTGTCTCAGGCTGAAGATATCTGGTTTTTTATGTTTCCTCCCTGTCTCAGGCTCCAGATATCTGGTTTATATGTTCCCTCCCTGTCTGAGGCTCCAGATATCTGGTTTACATGTTCCCTCTCTGTCTCAGGCTCCAGATATCTGGTTTGTATGTTCTCTCCCTGTCTCGGGCTCCAGATATCTGGTTTATATGTTCCCTCCCTGTCTCAGGCTCCAGATATCTGGTTTATATGTTCCCCCCCTGTCTCAGGCTCCAGATATCTGGTTTATATGTTTCCTCCCTGTCTCAGGCTCCAGATATCTGGTTTATATGTTCCCTCCCTGTCTCAGGCTCCAGATATCAGGTTTATATGTTTCCTCCCGTCTCAGGCTCCAGATATCTGGTTTATATGTTCCCTCCCTGTCTCAGGCTCCAGATATCTGGTTTATATGTTCCCTCCCTGTCTCAGGCTCCAGATATCTGGTTTATATGTTCCCTCCCTGTCTCATGCTCCAGATATCTGGTTTATATGTTCCCTCCCTGTCCCAGGCTCCAGATATCTGGTTTATATGTTCCCTCCCTGTCTCATGCTCCAGATATCTGGTTTATATGTTCCCTCCCTGTCTCAGGCTGAAGATATCTGTTTTATATGTCCCCTCCCTGTCTCAGGCTCCAGATATCTGGTTTATATGTTCCCTCCCTGTCTTAGGCTCCAGATATCTGGTTTATATGTTCCCTCCCTGTCTCATGCGCCAGATATCTGGTTTATATGTTCCCTCCCTATCTGAGGCTCCAGATATCTGGTTTATATGTTCCCTCCCTGTCTCAGGCTCCAGATATCTGGTTTATATGTTCCCTCCCTGTCTCAGGCTGAAGATATCAGGTTTTATATGTTCCCTCCCTGTCTCAGACTCCAGATATCTCGTTTATATGTTCCCTCCCTGTCTCAGTCTCCAGATATCTGGTTTATATGTCCCCTCCCTGTCTCAGGCTCCAGATATCTGGTTTATATGTTCCCTCCCTGTCTCAGGCTCCAGATATCTGGTTTATATGTTCCCTCCCTGTCTCAGGCTGAAGATATCAGGTTTTATATGTCCCCTCCCTGTCTCAGGCTCCAGATATCTGGTTTATATGTTCCCTCCCTGTCTCAGGCTCCAGATATCTGGTTTATATGTTCCCTCCCTGTCTCAGGCTGAAGATATCAGGTTTTACATGTTCCCTCCCTGTCTCAGTCTCCAGATATCTGGTTTATATGTCCCCTCCCTGTCTCAGGCTCCAGATATCTGGTTTATATGTTCCTTCTCTGTCTCAGGCTTCAGATATCTGGTTTATATGTTCTCTCCCTGTCTCAGGCTCCAGATATCTGGTTTATATGTTCCCTCTCTGTCTCAGACTCCAGATATCTGGTTTATATGTTCCCTCCCTGTCTCAGGCTCCAGATATCAGGTTTATATGTTCCCTCTCTGTCTCTGGCTCCAGATATCTGGTTTATATGTTTCCTCCTTGTCTCAGGCTCCAGATATCTGATTTATATGTTCCCTCCCTGTCTCAGGCTCCAGAACTCTGGTTTATATGTTCCCCCCTGTCTCAGGCTCCAGATATCTGGTTTATATGTTCCCTCCCTGTCTCAGGCTCCATATATCTTGTTTATATGTTCCCTCTCTGTCTCAGGCTCCAGATATCTGGTTTATATTGTCCCTCCCTGTCTCAGGCTCCAGATATCTGGTTTATATGTTCCCTCCCTGTCTCAGGCTCCAGATATCTGGTTTATATGTTCCCTCTCTGTCTCAGACTCCAGATATCTGGTTTATATGTTCCCTCCCTGTCTCAGGCTCCAGATATCAGGTTTATATGTTCCCTCTCTGTCTCTGGCTCCAGATATCTGGTTTATATGTTCCCTCCCTGTCTCAGTCTCCAGATATCTGGTTTATATGTTCCCTCCCTGTCTCAGGCTCCAGATATCTGGTTTATATGTTCCCTCCCTGTCTCAGACTCCAGATATCTGGTTTATATGTTCCCTCCCTGTCTCAGGCTCCAGGTATCTGGTTTATATGTTCCCTCTCTGTCTCAGACTCCAGATATCTGGTTTATATGTTCCCTCTCTGTCTCTGGCTCCAGATATCTGGTTTATATGTTTCCTCCTTTTCTCAGGCTCCATATATGTGGTTTATATGTTCCCTCCCTGTCTCAGGCTCCAGATATCTGGTTTATATGTTCCCTCCCTGTCTCAGGCTCCATATATCTGGTTTATATGTTCCCTCTCTGTCTCAGGCTCCAGATATCTGGTTTATATTGTCCCTCCCTGTCTCAGGCTCCAGATATCTGGTTTATATGGTCCCTCCATGTCTCAGGCTCCAGATATCTGGTTTATATGTTCCCTCCCTGTCTCAGGCTCCAGATATCTGGTTTATATGTTTACTCCTTGTCTCAGGCTCCAGATTTCTGGTTTATATGTTTCCTCCCTGTCTCAGGCTCCAGATATCTGGTTTATATGTTCCCTCCCTGTCTCAGGCTGAAGATATCAGGTTTTATATGTTCCCTCCCTGTCTCAGTCTCCGGATATCTGGTTTATATGTCCCCTCCCTGTCTCAGGCTCCAGATATCTGGTTTATATGTTCCTTCTCTGTCTCAGGCTTCAGATATCTGGTTTATATGTTCTCTCCCTGTCTCAGGCTCCAGATATCTGGTTTATATGTTCCCTCTCTGTCTCAGACTCCAGATATCTGGTTTATATGTTCCCTCCCTGTCTCAGGCTCCAGATATCAGGTTTATATGTTCCCTCTCTGTCTCTGGCTCCAGATATCTGGTTTATATGTTTCCTCCTTGTCTCAGGCTCCAGATATCTGATTTATATGTTCCCTCCCTGTCTCAGGCTCCATATATCTTGTTTATATGTTCCCTCTCTGTCTCAGGCTCCAGATATCTGGTTTATATTGTCCCTCCCTGTCTCAGGCTCCAGATATCTGGTTTATATGTTCCCTCCCTGTCTCAGGCTCCAGATATCTGGTTTATATGTTCCCTCTCTGTCTCAGACTCCAGATATCTGGTTTATATGTTCCCTCCCTGTCTCAGGCTCCAGATATCAGGTTTATATGTTCCCTCTCTGTCTCTGGCTCCAGATATCTGGTTTATATGTTCCCTCCCTGTCTCAGTCTCCAGATATCTGGTTTATATGTTCCCTCCCTGTCTCAGGCTCCAGATATCTGGTTTATATGTTCCCTCCCTGTCTCAGACTCCAGATATCTGGTTTATATGTTCCCTCCCTGTCTCAGGCTCCAGGTATCTGGTTTATATGTTCCCTCCCTGTCTCAGACTCCAGATATCTGGTTTATATGTTCCCTCCCTGTCTCAGGCTCCAGGTATCTGGTTTATATGTTCCCTCTCTGTCTCAGACTCCAGATATCTGGTTTATATGTTCCCTCCCTGTCTCAGGCTCCAGATATCAGGTTTATATGTTCCCTCTCTGTCTCTGGCTCCAGATATCTGGTTTATATGTTTCCTCCTTTTCTCAGGCCCCATATATGTGGTTTATATGTTCCCTCCCTGTCTCAGGCTCCAGATATCTGGTTTATATGTTCCCTCCCTGTCTCAGGCTCCATATATCTGGTTTATATGTTCCCTCTCTGTCTCAGGCTCCAGATATCTGGTTTATATTGTCCCTCCCTGTCTCAGGCTCCAGATATCTGGTTTATATGGTCCCTCCATGTCTCAGGCTCCAGATATCTGGTTTATATGTTCCCTCCCTGTCTCAGGCTCCAGATATCTGGTTTATATGTTTACTCCTTGTCTCAGGCTCCAGATTTCTGGTTTATATGTTTCCTCCCTGTCTCAGGCTCCAGATATCTGGTTTATATGTTCCCCCCTGTCTCAGGCTCCAGATATCTGGTTTATATGTTTCCTCCCTGTCTCAGGCTCCAGATATCTGGTTTATATGTTCCCTCCCTGTCTCAGGCTCCATATATCTGGTTTATATGTTCCCTCTCTGTCTCAGGCTCCAGATATCTGGTTTATATTGTCCCTCCCTGTCTCAGGCTCCAGATATCTGGTTTATATGGTCCCTCCATGTCTCAGGCTCCAGATATCTGGTTTATATGTTCCCTCCCTGTATCAGGCTCCAGATATCTGGTTTATATGTTTACTCCTTGTCTCAGGCTCCAGATTTCTGGTTTATATGTTTCCTCCCTGTCTCAGGCTCCAGATATCTGGTTTATATGTTCCCCCCTGTCTCAGGCTCCAGATATCTGGTTTATATGTTCCCTCCCTGTCTCAGGCTCCATATATCTGGTTTATATGTTCCCTCTCTGTCTCAGGCTCCAGATATCTGGTTTATATGTTCCCTCTCTGTCTCAGGCTCCAGATATCTGGTTTATATTGTCCCTCCCTGTCTCAGGCTCCAGATATCTGGTTTATATGTTCCCTCCCTGTCTCAGGCTCCAGATATCTGGTTTATATGTTCCCTCCCTGTCTCAGGCTCCAGATATCTGGTTTATATGTTTACTCCCTGTCTCAGGCTCCAGATATCTGGTTTATATGTTTACTCCTTGTCTTAGGCTCCAGATATCTGGTTTATATGTTCCCTCCCTGTCTCAGGCTCCAGATATCTGGTTTATATGTTCCCTCCCTGTCTCATGCTCCAGATATCTGGTTTTATATGTTTACTCCTTGTCTGAGGCTCCAGATCTCTGGTTTATATGTTCCCTCCCTGTCTCAGTCTCGAGATATCTGGTTTATATGTTCCCTCCCTGTCTCAGGCTCCAGATATCAGGTTTATATGGTCCCTCCATGTCTCAGGCTCCAGATATCTGGTTTATATGTTCCCTCCCTGTCTCAGGCTCCACATATCTGGTTTATATGTTTCCTCCCTGTCTCAGGCTCCAGATATCTGGTTTATATGGTCCCTCCATGTCTCAGGCTCCAGATATCTGGTTTATATGTTCCCTCCCTGTCTCAGGCTCCACATATCTGGTTTATATGTTTCCTCCCTGTCTCAGGCTCCAGATATCTGGTTTATATGGTCCCTCCCTGTCTCAGGCTCCAGATATCAGGTTTATATGTTTACTCCTTGTCTCATGCTCCAGATATCTGGTTAATATGTTTACTCCTTGTCTCAGGCTCCAGATATCTGGTTTATATGTTTACTCCTTGTCTCAGGCTGCAGATATCTGGTTTATATGTTTACTCCTTGTCTCAGGCTCCAGATATCTGGTTTATATGGTACCTCCCTATCTCAGGCTCCAGATATCAGGTTTTATTTGTGCTTCTCTCTACTTTAGGCCCTGGAAGTGAATGACAACTTGAACTGTGTGACGATTTTCTTGTCTGACTGTCAGGCTCAGTTGGAGGGACTGAGAGAGCATCGGGTGAGGGGTCCCCTGTATGGAGTCCCTGTCTCTATAAAGGAACATGTTGGTTATCAGGTAATGGTCACACAAAAGGTCCATAATACCCCACATGGGGCAGAGACACTTATATATATTAGTTGGTCACCGCATTATCATCAATATATGATTAGATTGTTATCTCTTTGGGAAAGGACTGAGATATGCAGAAATTATAATAGTTTCCTGGAAGACAATTCTGCGATGGAGCAGGGATTCCTCACCAGATGTCTGGGTGTATTTTCAGGGTCACCCCTCCACCTGTGGCTTGGTTCAATATCTTGATGTTCTGGAGAAGGAGGACAGCGTCATCGTCCGTGTCTTGAAGAAGCAGGGGGCCATTGTATTTACCAAGACAAATGTTCCGCAGTCTCTATTCTGGTAAGTACAAAGTAACTGAGACTTTCTTAAAGGTAATTCCTAGATTTTTTGGTTTTTGCTAAATTCAGCGTTAGCTTTTAGAATGTTATAAATGCCTTTGTTATTTTTCGTGGACTTATCAAGCCATCCAAACAGCTTCAAATTACAAAGAGGGTGGAAGCAAAGTGTCTAATTCGCAGATATTTATAGAAGTCGCTTCTTAGTAGTGAATAGTTAGACATTAAATATTCAAAGGAGCTAAGTTGGTTTTGCAGATATATATGAGATAAGTTAAATATACCTCTGGTCTTCCAATTTGTTACATTTAAGTCAGGAATAGCTAGTTCGAAAATGTCAATAGGAAATTATGATTTAGGGAGAGAGAGTTTATCAATCGATTCCTTCTGCAAGTAAGACCGGCAGGTTAAAATAGCAGTCATAAATGGAGAAATTCTAGAAGGAACGGGGAGATTCCAAAGAGCTAAAAAGAGAAGTGCTTTAATATTAGAAGGGAAAATGTAGAAAGATTCAATTTGGACCCAGTGTTTAGAGAGGTTCGCCTGCTAACCTGAACTAAAAAGTGCCACCTAGGTAGCTATATATGGGAAGCAACCCTCGGTTTACGATAGGACCATATATATCCCATGAGAATCCGTTGGAGGCGGCGAAACAATGACTTCGGAATATTTATTGGGACCGTTCGAAATAAATATAAGAGCTTCGGTAACAATTGCATTTTAAAAGTAGCGACCCTACTGTCACGAAGGGTCTGTGGACCCACTGGGCCGTACCGTCTTGGCGGTATGGCAGCTGGCCAACAGGACGCAGGTCAAAGTCTATAGTTCGTCTAGAGTACCTGTGGCAGCTCGGACAGTAGCAAGGCAGGCTTGGCAGGAACTTGGCATCAGGTGAACGTTAGGTGTGGAGAAGGAGAAAAGGCGTGGTATCCAACGCAGCACGGCACTAGATCAGGATACAAGTAATAGGATACAGGAACAGGAACACTGGGAGCAAGAAACACTAGGGGGCCATATGCAAGACAGACTAGAAATACACAACAAAGATCAGGCATAAAACTAGGGGGCTAGACCCCTCTTACAGTCCAGAGTACTCACGGGTCAAGGTTAATGAACGAGATCCGGTGCGCGCACTGCTGATTTAAGAGCTGGCACGAGCACACTATGGGATCCTTCTGTGGTGAGTAGACGCAAGCGCTGGCTTCTCCTGAGGAGGAGGCTGGGGCCAGCGCTTGCCGACTCGTGGCTGCGGCTGTCCGGTGGAGAACGGAGCTGACAGCCCGCAGCCACGGACATTACAGTATCCCCCCACTTACGCCCCTCTTCTTGCGACCATAGCAGAAAATAAACTTTTTCAGAAGAGCAGGAGCATTGAGGTTCTCCTCTGGCTCCCAAGACCTCTCTTCAGGACCAAATCCCCTCCAATCCACCAAATAAAAGGTCTTTCCACTCACTCTTTTGGTGTCTGGACCTCTTGAACCTCAATGATGTCTGAAGGGCCGCTGGCGACAACCACAGGGCTAGGAGTCTTGGTGTAGCTGTTCAGGACCACTGGCTTCAGGAGGGATACATGGAAGGAGTTGGGGATCTTGAGGGTAGGAGGCAGCTGAAGCTTATAGGCGACTTGGTTGATCTGTTGTAGAATCTCGACTGGTCCGAGGAACCTGGGAGCAAACTTGCATGACGGCACCCTCAGTCAAATGTTCCTGGAGGACAGCTACACCTTTGTGCCAGGAAGAAACAGAGGCGGTTCTCTTCTCCTTGTGTACGCCCTCCGTTTCATATGGTCAACTGCCAGCAGGATGGAGGATCGAGTCTGCCGCCAAATCTGTAGAAAGTCCCTAAAGTCCGCGTCAGCAGCTGGTACCTTGGATGAATCAGGAACCGGGAGAGGTATTCGTGGGTGTTGGCCAAGGACTATGAAGAACGGAGTGTTCCTAGTGGACTTGCTGGTATGATTGGTGTAGGAGAATTCATCCCACGTAAGCAACTGCACCCAGTCATCATGCTGCCTAGAGACTAAATGACGCAGGTAGTTCTCCAAGATTTGATTGATCCTCTCGACCTGTCCATTGGACTGAGGATGGTAGGCCGAGGAAAAGTGCAACTTCACACCTAGAAGTCCACAGAGGGCTCTCCAGAACCTCGAGGTGAACTGAACCCCCCGATCAGACACAATATGCTGCGGCAAGCCGTGCAGGCGTAAGATGTGTTGGATAAACAGCTTGGCCAGTTGAGAAGCAGATGGAAGACTGGTCAGAGGAACGAAGTGGGCCATTTTTGAAAATCGATCCACCACCACCCAGACAGTACTGCATCCGGCAGAGAGAGGCAGGTCAGTAACAAAGTCCATAGCTATATGCTGCCAGGGAGCATCGGGCACAGGCAATGGCTGGAGCAGACCAGCGGGTCTGGAGTGAGCGACCTTGTTAGCTGCACACACAGGGCAGATGGAAACAAATTCCATGACATCTTTGGGCAGCGTGGGCCACCATAAATGACGGGCAATCAAATGCCGGGTCTTACAGATCCCCGCGTGACCTGCCAGTCTAGAGGCGTGTCCCCAGCGGAGGATTCTCCTTCAGTCAGCCATGCGCACAAAAGTCCTCCCTGGGGGGATGTCCCCAACTTGCAGTGGCTTGACTGAGACAATACAGGATGGGTCGATAATGTTCTGGGGCATCTCCATGGTGTCTTCTGTGTCAAAAGACCTGGACAATGCATCGGCCCTCACATTCTTGTCAGCCGGGCGATAATGTAACTCAAACTGGAACCTGGCAAAGAACAGTGACCACCTGGCCTGACGAGGATTCAGCCGTTGGGCTGTCTGGAGGTAGGTGAGGTTCTTGTGGTCCGTAAAAATCAGGATGGGGTGAGCTGCGCCCTCTAGTAGATGTCTCCACTCCTCCATGGCCAATTTGATGAGAAAAGGTTAGAGAAATATCCACATACCCTAGACTTGCCCTTGGTACCTCTTTGGAACATGAATGCACCAGCACCGACAGAGGATGCGTCCACCTCCAATGAGAACTGTAGAGAGACATCCGGATGATGGAGGATACAGGCTGACGTGAAGGCACTCTTCAGTCTATTGAATGCGGACTCTGCCTCAGTAGTCCACATCTTGGCGTTCATGCCCTTCTTGGTGAGGTTAGAGATAGGAGATGTCAGTGAAGAGAAGTTTGGGATGAACTGTCTGTAAAAATTGGCGAATTCCAGAAAGCGCTGTATGGCCCTCAAGTCTTGAGGGCGTGGCCATTGCAGGATGGACTTTACCTTTTCAGGATCCATCTTGAGACCTCTATTTGAGATGATGTAGCCCAGGAAGGGTAGAGCATCTGTCTCAAATACGCACTTCTCCAATTTGGCGTACAGATGACTCTCCCTTAACCGGAGCAAGACTTGACGGACATGCTTCTGATGAGTCATAGGATCTGGAGAAAAAATCAAGATGTCATCAAGATAGACCACAACACAAACATAGAGGAGGTCATGGAAAATGTCATTAACAAACTCCTGGAAGACCGCGGGAGATTTACACAGGCCGAAGGGCATTACTAGATACTCCATCACGGGTGTTAAATGCCATCTTCCATTCATCACCCTGGCGAATCCGGATTAGGTTGTAAGCCCCACACAGGTCTAACTTGGAAAAAATCTTGGCACCACGTATACGGTCAAATAATTCTGATATCCATGGAAACGGATACTTATTTTTCACCCTGATCTGGTTGAGACCTCGGTAGTCGACACAGGGAACCATCCTTCTTTTTGGCGAAGAAGAACCCGGCTCCTGCCGGGGAGGAAGACTTGCGTATGAAGCCCCGCTCCAAGTTCTCTCTAACATAGTCGGACATAGACAGAGTCTCTGGCAGAAAGAGAGGATATACCCTGCCACGCGGAATGGAAGCACCAGGAACCAGCTAGATAGGACAGTCATACGCCCGATGTGGGGGCAATGTCTCCGCCTCTTTCTTGCTGAAGACGTCCACAAATGAAGCAAAATGACTATCCTGCCAGTGACTGAGGCAGAGGAGGCTGAGCTGAACTAATCTGTCCCGGGCAACGATTGTGACACTCGGGGCCCCACTGGAGAACCTCTCCAGAGTTCCATTCCAGTACTGGGGCATGCAATCGGAGCCAAGGCAGGCCCAGCAGCACAGGGTCAACGGCTTTGGGTAGGACATAGAACGACAGCAGTTCAGAGTGGAGAGCCCCTACTTGGAGCCTCAGTGGTTTGGTCACAGCAATAACTGGGTCTGGCAGGGGTAGACCATCAACTGAAGCAATTGTCAATGGGCTCCTAATAGGGGTGGTAGGCAATTGAAGATGGTCCACCAAGTCTCTACGGACGAAATTTGCAGCGGATCCAGAGTCCAGATACGCAGAGACCTGATGCTTTCTATCGCCGGACACTATGATCATGGGTAAGGACAATTTGGATGGAAGTCCTTTTTTACCCAGGGTTGTCACTCCTAGCAACCCTAGGCTTTGGGGCTTTTGGGGGCACAGGCGCACAAGATGGCCACCGAGGCCACAATATAGACAGAGTCCCGAAGTGCGTCTGCGTTGTCTCTCCTGGGTGGATAGCTTACCCCGGTCCATCATCACAGACTCCTTAGGAGGATCAACATCTGACGACAGCAGGGGTTGCTGCAAAGTAGGTACCAGACTAGGAAGGCCTCCCACCAGACGAACCTCTTGGAGGCGTTCTCGGATCCGCATATCAATCCGGGCGGACAGAAGGATGAGGTCATCCAAGGTAGATGGCAGGTCTAGAGCGGCAAGTTCGTCCTTAATTTTAGGAGACAGTCCATTCCAGAATGCAGCTACCAGGGCCTAATTGTTCCATGTGAGCTCTCCCACCAGGGCGCGGAAGTGGATGCGTACTCGCTCACGGAGGTGTGTCCTTGGCGTAGTTTAATCAAAGAAGCCGCTGCAGGTGAGACCCGTCCAGGCTCCTCAAACACTATTCGAAAAGTGCGGAGAAAGGCTTGGAAGTCACGGGTCCCTGGTCCTTGTCTCTCCCAGATAGGGTTCACCCATGCAAGGGCCTTGCCAGTGAGGAAAGAGATGATGAAAGTGACCATTGCGCAATCAAATTAAAATGTCCTAGAATACAGGCTGAAGTGGATCTGGCACTGGTTCAAAAATCCACGACAGGTACCTGCGTCTCCATCATAGCGGTCCGGAAGTGGCAAAGAAAAACGCGGGTCGACACTGCCAGGAGGTGTAGTCTGAGGAGCAACACTGCCAGGAGATCTAGTAGGAGGAACGGCAGCTCGTGCCTCCTGCTGATGTACGAGAATGTTCAAATCCTGGAGGAGTTGGTCCTGTCGAGATTGGAGGTCCAGCAAATCCGCCCGCATCTCCTGTGACGTCGTCATGATCTTGGATCGACCAGCGGGGTCCATGGCCTGAGCTTACTGTCACGAAGGGTTTGTGGACCCACTGGGCTGTACTGCCTTGGCGGTATGGCAGCTGGCCAACAGGACGCAGGTCAAAGTCTATAGTTTGTATAGGGTACCTGTGGCAGCTTGGACAGTAGCAAGGCAGGCTTGGCAGGAACTTGGCAGCAGGTGGACATCAGGTGTGGAGAAGCAGAACAGGCATGGTATCCAACAAAGCACGGCACTAGATCAGGATACAAGTAATAGGATACAGGAACAGGAACACTGGGAGAAGGAAACATAACAAAGCGCAGGCATAGAACTAGGGGGCTGGACCCCTCTTATAGTCCAGAGTACTCACGCGTCAAGGTTCATGAAAGAGGTCCGGTGTGCACGCTGCCCCTTTATGAGCGAGCACGCGCATGCGAGCTCGCCCTACGGGATCCGGCTGTGTTAAGTAGACGCGAGCGCTGGCTTCTCCTGAGGAGGAGGCTGGGGCCAGCGCTTGCCGACTTGTGGCTGCGGCTGTCAGGGGGAGAACGGAGCTGACAGCCCGCAGCCATGGACATTACACCTACCCACCCATGATACTTCAAATTTATGTAATCTAGTAGTTTCTAATTGAATGGTTGCTAAGATGGGTTCATAATTAGCGTGATATAGAGATTTATGTTGGTGTCCTAATGGTACCCAGATATTTGATGCCGTCTTCCTGCCAGTCAAAGGGATATTTGTTTTTAAGGTAATGAAATGTCGATAAGGGAAGATTTAACGGTAGTATTTGGGTCTATTGGGTATTACGTTTATACAAGGAGCCGCCCATATGTTTGAACGCATTTTAAAGCAGATTTCAGAGATTCTGCTGGGGATGATAATGAAAGTATAATATCATCCGCATATAATGATTGAGTATGGGTTCTATTTCCGATTCGTATCCCATGGATGTTCGCATGTGTTCCTAAAAGTTGTGCGAATAGTTCCATGGATTGGATAAACACTAGTGGGGATAAAGGACATCCTTGTCTAGTGTCATTGGTCATTTGAAAATGATCGGACAGCCCACCATTAATGTAGACCTTAGCGGAAGGATTTGAGTGTAGTGCCTTAATAGCTGTAAGTATGGCCCCGTTAAAACCCATTATTTCGAGAGTGGAAAAAGCATATGCCCAATGAATGCGGTCAAAAGCTTTTTCCGCATCGAGAGCTAACATAAGCGATGGAGTAGGTGACTGTTCAATATGATGTCATAAATTCAGCACTCCGAGTATTGTCTGAAGCCGGTCTGCCCTGTACATATCCTACTTGATCCTCTCCACTCAATGACGGCAAAAGAGGGGCAAGTCTTGTAGCTAAAATCTTTGCATAAAGCTTGACCTCTCTATTCAATAATGAAATAGGGCGAAAATTCTGGGGAACATCCATGGGTTTGCCGGGTTTTGGAATAATTACAATTAAAGCAGATTGGTTTTCTGCTGACAGTTCCAGATGACATAGCTTTCTGAAAAAATCTGCTCATAAGGAGTTACAATGCCCTGTAGGGACTTATAATACATATTGGAGAGCCCATCTGGACCAGGGGATTTATCATTAGGTAGTTGCTGGATTGCAGTAGAAATTTCTGCCTCCAGTATTGGGGAATTTAGGCTAGATAATTGTCCCTCCGAGAGTGCAGGTAAGGCCAGGTTTCGAAGAAAATTCTGAATGTCCACCTCAGATGGATGAGGAGAGAAGGAGTCCATATTTAAGTGTTAGAGTGATGAGTAAAAGTTCTTAAATTGATTGGCTATGTCTCTAGGGTGTGTTTGTTTTATAAGTTTATGATTGTTGATTTGTTTTTATTTGTCTTTTTTTTTTGCTCCAGCTCAGGCTGGAGCTGAATATGCATAATTGTAACACTGCTAGTATATACCTGAGCATAAACGTTGTCATGTGAAAAAAACAATAAAGAAACGAATGAACGTAAAGTAACTGAGACTTCATGAGATCACATCCAAGTTAATTACACTAGACTACAAATCCCATCATCCTCTTCAGACATACATGACCCATGGCCTTCACACAGCATCCTCCTCTTCATTAGATGCCTCCTCCTGGCTCCTTCTATCTTGTGTGTGTCTCCAGTCTTCTGTGTCGTCTTCATGTTTTCTGAGGTGACCTCCTTTCCTTGGTTATTGTCATCTTTGAGCTGAGTCTTCTCATATCATTAAGCCTTAAGGTCCTATTACATGGTCCGACGTGAGCAGACCGCTCGTTGATCGGCGCTTGTTTTCTCCATTCACAAGGATCTAGTGTGGGGATGATCGCTCGTTACTATGATCGCTCGTTACTACGATCGCTCGTTCCCATACATTTCTATCATGTCGGCAGCGCATTATTTACACACCAAGAGGTCCTGACAACAACGATAAAAGTTTCTGCATTTAAATCGATTCAATCAGTAAGCCCAACGTAATGTAGGCGCAGCCGTAATGGAGAGAGTGCATGACAAGGTGGTTTGGGTTTTAGGCTATTAAGTGCGAGGCTATTTGTATAGGGATTTAAAGGGTTATGTAATGACAGGGGGTGGGAAACAGACAGTGAGCCCTAATCTACCCACCACTCAGTCCCTGCCTACTTGCAACGACCCGCCCTAGGCGACGGGGTACAACTGGGCGACGGTCCCTACGCTCAATAGGTGCACGACAGACAAACGGACAAGGGGACACAAGCAAAGGGAAATGGGGCAGTTGCCCACGGCAACACCGTGAGCAACAAGAGAGGTGAACGAGCCGAGTCAAACCAGGAATGTATGAGGTACCAAACGCAGAGCAGGAGAGTAGTCAGAAAGCCGGGGTCAGTATGAAGCAAGGTCAAATAGCTAGGAGCTGCAGCAAGGCCAGGAAACCACACGAGAAGAATCACAAGCAAAGGAGGAACAGGAAAGGCAGGTATAAATAGACAGAGGGCGGAACTAGCTCCGTCTGGCCAAGCTGCGATAGGCTCTCCCACTCCTAAGCCTGCCATCCTGAGTGGTGGAAGATGGAGTCAGTCTCAGAGACATAGAACCAGGTGCAGACTGATTACCCATGGGCATATACACAGAAGTGCCTTGCAGATCCTTTACAGTACCCCCCCCCTTTTATGAGGGGCCACCGGACCCTTTCTAAGTGGACCTGGTTTATTGGGGAAACGAAGGTGGAACTTCCTGACCAATAATACCCCAGCGTGAACATCCCGGGCGGGTACCCAAGTCCTCTCCTCAGGCCCGTATCCTCTCCAATGGACCAGGTACTGGAGGGAGCCTTGGACCATCTTGCTGTCCACAATCTTGGCCACCTCGAATTCCACCCCCTCAGGGGTGAGAACGGGAACAGGAGGTTTCCTCGAGGGAGCCCAGGACGGGGAGCAGCGTTTAAGGAGGGAGGCATGAAACACGTCGTGTATACGAAAAGATGGGGGCAACTCCAGTCGGAAGGAGATAGGATTGAGGACTTCGATGACCTTATACGGCCCTATAAACCGGGGAGCAAACTTCTTGGACGGGACCTTAAGGCGCAAGTTCTTAGATGATAACCACACCAGATCCCCTACCATAAACAAGGGGTTAGCAGAACGTCTTCTATCAGCCTGAGTTTTTTGTATACTCTGGGACGCCTCTAGGTTCTTCTGAACCTGGGCCCAGACTGTGCACAGTTCCCGATGAACGACCTCTACCTCGGGATTGTTGGAACTACCAGGTGAAACGGAGGAGAACGGTGGATTAAACCCAAAAGTACAGAAAAAGGGGGAGACCCCTGACGAGTTACTGACCCGGTTATTAAGGGAAAATTCGCCGAGGGGAATGAATGAGACCCAATCATGTTGACAGTCAGAGATAAAACACCTTAAATATTGTTCTAGAGACTGATTAGTCCTCTCAGTTTGGCCATTAGTTTCAGGATGGAAGGCAGAGGAGAAGGACAGATCAATCTCCAACTTTTTACAGAAAGCTCTCCAAAACAATGAAACAAATTGTACCCCTCTGTCCGAAACAATATTGACAGGGACCCCATGGAGACGCAGGATGTGTTTGACAAACAAGGTAGCTAACGTCTTAGCATTGGGTAGTTTCTTGAGGGGCACAAAGTGGCACATCTTACTGAAGCGGTCTACTACCAACCACACCACCGACTTGCCTTGAGATGGAGGCAAATCGGTGATAAAATCCATGGAGATATGGGTCCAAGGTCTCTGGGGAATGGGCAAAGAACGTAGTAAGCCCGCTGGTCGGGACCTGGGAGTCTTGGACCTGGCACAAACCTCACAAGCGGCGACGTAGGCCTTAACGTCTTTAGGCAACCCAGGCCACCAATAGTTTCTGGCAATAAGGTGTTTGGTACCCAGGATGCCTGGATGACCAGATAGTGCGGAGTCATGATTTTCCCTAAGTACCCTTAGCCGGAGTTGCAGGGGAACAAACAGCTTGTTCTCAGGAAGGTTCCCGGGAGCTGAACCTTGATCAGCCGCAATTTCAGAGACTAAATCAGAATCAATCGAAGAAACGACTATACCAGGAGGCAAAATACAAGCAGGATCTTCCTCCGAAGGAGGGCTGGCCATGAAGCTACGCGACAGTGCATCGGCCTTAATATTTTTAGACCCAGCCCTATAGGTAACCAAAAAGTTGAATCTGGTAAAAAAATAGCGCCCATCGAGCTTGTCTCGTGTTTAACCTCCGGGCAGATTCTAGGAAATCCAGATTCTTGTGGTCGGTAAGGACCGTTACCTGGTGCCTAGCCCCCTCCAGGAAGTGGCGCCACTCTTCAAATGCCCATTTAATGGCTAAGAGTTCGCGGTTGCCAATATCATAGTTACTCTCAGTGGGCGAAAACTTCCTGGAGAAGTAGGCACAGGGACGGAGAAGGGTGAGGGACCTGGTACCCTGGGACAAGACAGCCCCCACTCCCACCTCGGATGCGTCAACCTCCACGATAAATGGCTCCATTTGGTTGGGCTGGACCAGCACCGGGGCCGAGATAAAGCACTTCTTAAGGACCTCAAAATCCTGGACAGCCTCAGGAGGCCAGTGGAGGAGATCAGCACCTTTGCGAGTGAGGTCCGTAAGAGGCTTAGCGATGACCGAGAAGTTAGCAATAAATCTCCTGTAATAATTAGCAAACCCCAAGAAACACTGTAACGCCTTCAGGGAGGCAGGTTGGACCCATTCCACCACATCCTCGACCTTGGCGGGGTCCATGCGGAATTCATGAGGAGTGAGGATTTGACCCAAAAATGGTATCTATTGCACCCGAAAACAAACATTTTTCGGTCTTAGCAAACAGTTTGTTTTCCCGAAGGACCTGGAGCACCTTCCTGACATGCTCAATGTGGGAGGACCAGTCCTTGGAAAACACAAGTATGTCATCAAGGTACACTACAAGAAATACCCCCAGGTAATCTCTTAAAATCTCATTTATGAAATTCTGGAAGACCGCGGGGGCATTACACAACCCAAAGGGCATGACGAGGTATTCGAAATGACCTTCGGGCGTGTTAAATGCAGTCTTCCACTCATCCCCCTCTTTGATTCGGATAAGGTTATACGCCCCCGTAGATCAAACTTAGAGAACCATTGGGCCCCCTGAACCTGATTAAAGAGATCAGGAATCAAAGGAAGGGGATACTGGTTCCTTACAGTGACCTTATTCAAGTTACGGTAGTCAATGCATGGCCTAAGACCACCATCCTTCTTCCCTACGAAGAAGAAGCCAGCACCTACCGGAGAAGTAGAGGGGCGAATGTAACCCTTGGCCAGGCATTCCTGGATATACTCTCTCATGGCTTCACGTTCGGGACAAGAAAGGTTAAATATCCTACCCTTAGGGAGCTTAGCTCCTGGTACCAAATCGATAGCGCAATCGTATTCTCTATGAGGTGGTAACACTTCGGAGGCCTCTTTAGAGAAAACATCAGCGAAGTCCTGAACAAACTCAGGTAGCGTGTTCACCTCCTCAGGGGGAGAAATAGAATTAACAGAAAAACATGACGTCAAGCATTCATTACCCCCATTTGGTAAGCTCCCCAGTATTCCAGTCAAACGTGGGATTATGCAACTGCAACCAGGGAAGGCCTAAAACCAAATCGGACGATAATTCCATCATCAACAGTACAGAGCACTGCTCCAAATGCATGGAGCCAACAAGGAGTTCAAAAACAGGGGTATGCTGAGTAAAATAACCATTAGCAAGGGGAGTGGAGTCGATACCCACTACCGGGACAGGTTTAAGCAAATCAATCAAAGGCATAGCTAGAGACATAGCAAATTCCACAGACATGATATTAGCAGAAGACCCTGAATCCACGAAGGCACTGCCGGTAGCAGACCTACCACCAAAAGAGACCTGGAAGGGAAGCAAGATTTTATTACGTTTCATATTTACGGGAAATACCTGTGCGCCCAAGTGACCTCCCCGATGATTACTTAGGCACGGAAGTTCTCAGGCTGCATTCTTACGCTTAGGACAGTTGTTCACTTGATGTTTGTCATCCCCACAATAGAAGCAGAGACCATTCTTCCTGCGGAACTCTCTACATTGTCGGGGGGACACGGAGGCCCCGAGTTGCATAGGTATCTCCGAGTCTTCCGTGGAAGAGCGAAGCAACGGGACCTCGGGAGGCATCATGGGGGAGTCAGAGGGGAAAACACAAAACTGTTCAAGTTGTCGTTCCCTGAGACGTCGGTCAAGTCGTACCGCTAAAGCCATAACCTGGTCTAAGGAGTCAGAACAGGGATAGCTAACTAGCAGGTCTTTCAGGGCGTTCGACAGACCCAACCTAAACTGGCACCTTAAGGCAGGGTCATTCCACCGAGAAGCTACGCACCACTTCTTAAAGTCAGAGCAATACTCCTCCACAGGTCTCTTACCCTGACGTAAGGTCACCAGCTGACTCTCGGCAAAGGCAGTCCTGTCAGTCTCGTCATAAATGAGTCCGAGAGCAGAAAAGAAACAGTCAACGGAGGAAAGTTCAGGGGCGTCAGGGGCCAGGGAGAAGGCCCATTCTTGGGGCCCTTCCTGGAGCCGGGACATAATTATACCCACCCGCTGGCTCTCAGAACCTGAGGAGTGGGGCTTTAAGCGAAAGTAGAGCTTACAACTCTCCCGAAAGGAGAGAAAAGTCCTCCGGTCCCCTGAGAACCGGTCAGGCAACTTGAGGTGGGGTTCAAGAGGTGAGGTGAGAGGTACAACCATGGCAGCGTCAGGCTGGTTGACCCTCTGAGCCAGGGCCTGGACCTGTAGGGAGAGACCCTGCATTTGCTGAGCCAGGGTCTCAAGGGGGTCCATAATAGAGTGAGGGACCAGGGTAGCCTAGGTATACGGGCTTGTGATTATGTAATGACAGGGGGGTGTGAAACAGACAGTGAGCCCTAATCTACCCACCACTCAGTCCCTGCCTACTTGCAACGACCCGCCCTAGGCGACGTGGTACAAGTGGGCGACGGTCCCTACGCTCAGTAGGTGCACGACAGACAAACGGACAAGGGGACACAAGCAAAGGGAAATGGTGAATGAGCCGAGTCAAACCAGGAATGTACGAGGTACCAAACGCAGAGCAGGAGAGTAGTCAGAAAGCTGGGGTCAGTATGAAGCAAGGTCAAATAGCTAGGAGCTGCAGCAGGGCCAGGAAACCACACGAGAAGAATCACAAGCAAAGGAGGAACAGGAAAGGCAGGTATAAATAGACAGAGGGCGGAACTAGCTCCGTCTGGCCAAGCTGCGATAGGCTCTCCCACTCCTAAGCCTGCCATCCTGAGTGGTGGAAGATGGAGTCAGTCTCAGAGACATAGAACCAGGTGCAGACTGATTACCCATGGGCGTATACACAGAAGTGCCTGGCAGATCCTTTACGGGTTAAGTATAGGGGGGCTGGTATAGGAATGTATCTATATGTGGTGGGAGGAGTATAGTGCATATAAGTCCATGTGGGATAGAGGCAGCCCTCTTTCCCGCTGGACAACAGGAGAAAGATTTTCTGTGTGTTACGCTACAGTGTTAAAAAAATAAAATAAAAATTATATTTCACTTACCTTTGTAAAGGATCTGCCAGACACAGCTTTTGTGTCGACGCCCGTGCGTAATCGGTCTGCACCTGCTCCTAAGTCTGAGAGAGTGACACGATCTTCTACCAGTCAGGCTGGGAGGCTGAGGAGTGGGAGAGCCTATCACAGCCTGGCCAGACGGAGCTAGCTCCCGCCCTCTGTCTATTTATACCTGCATTTCCTGCTCCTCCTTTGCCTGTGATTCTTTCCTGTTTCCTGGCTCTGCTGCTCCTGCTATTATTATTGACCTTGCTTCATTTTGACCCTGGCTTTACTGACTACGCTCCTGCTCTGCGATTGGTACCTCGTACACTCCTGGTTTGACTCGGCTCGTTCACTACTCTTGTTGCTCACGGTGTTGCTGTGGTCAACTGCCCCATTTCCCTTAGCTTCTGTGTACCCTTGTCTGTCGTGCAATTATTGAGCGTAGGGACCGTCGCCCAATTGTACGCCGTCGCCTAGGACGGGCCGTTGCAAGTAGGCAGGGACTGAGTGGCGGGTAGATTAGGGCTCACCTGTCTGTCTCCCTACCCCATCATAACAACCTTATCATTGATGCTTCACTGGAGTCCATGATGGCCAGGATCAGAGACGCGGCGTTGCAGCACGGTCCTGGATGGCTGGAGCAGCTGTTCTCTGGGGCTCTTCCTCCTGATCCAGCGGCGGGAGCGTCGAGTGCAGAGGGACGCATGGGCGCCATGGGAGCCCCACCAGGGACCCTCCTCCTCTGGGTCCTAAGTGAGCGCTATGCTCAGGGCGTAGGAGGTCTGGGAGGAATCCCGGCAGGCGTGCGGGATTGGAGGTGACAGGAGGGGGGGGCCGCGGCCATCTTCCCTCCTCCTGTCTTCACCGACAAGGCCGGAAGTGATGGCGGGACCGGAAGTGACGGCCCTCTCCGGCGCCGATGTTCCGGGAGCCGGAGGAGCTCATCAAACAGAGGAGAGGACACCATGCCCGGCCCGCAGGAAGAGGCGGGCTCGAATAAGAGGATGCGGTCGCCTCCTGCTGGAGCAGGGAGGCGTGCTGCGGGGACCGGAAGTACCCAGTCCGGGTCTGCTGGTGACGTCGTGCCCCTTCCGGAAAGGGGGGGTAGCGGCCATCTTGCCTGTCAGTGAGAGGGGAAGAGGACTCGGAGGACAGCCCTGCAGGACTGTCTTTCCAGTTATGCCACGCCAGAAGCGGGTGGCCGGGCGTTGGACGGGCCGGTGTCGGCTGGGCCTAGGACTGCATCGGCCAGGATGTCGGACAACTACGGGGCGAGAGTGGTGCCGGACTACCACCCCACTGGAACACCGCGATTGACAGCTAGAACTTCTGTATTGGTGGATACGGCCGCTGGGAGGTCACCTCAGGGTCGGCCGGGTGAGTCTACCACTGATGTGGTGCCGGGGATGTGTGGGGGTGATGTGGGGGGTATGTTTTCTGTGGCTCATATGCAAAATTTTTTAAGGGTATAAAGGGATATTTTGCTAAAGGTATAGGGGATGTAGGGCAGTCTCCAGCGATGGTGTGGGGCGCAACTAGTGAGGCGTGTGGAAGTGCGGCTGCGGCAGGGGTTGCGGTTGCTAGCGAGGTGGCGCAGGTTGCTGGCGCTGTGGTGGAGGTGGATAAGTCGGTTGATGCGTTGGCTGGTACATCCAAAAAAGTGGTGGATGACGTGTGTTTGGCTGACGCTGCGAGGGGCGAGGTGTATGTGTGTTTTGAGGGCATTTGAAGGCTCAGATTAGGGAGAAGATTTGGAAGGACTAATATGTGGAGATTTTTGCCGTTAGAAAAGTTTAACCTGCACCGGTGGAAACCGGATGAGAGTAAGAAGGAGGAGGAGAAGAGGCGTCGTTATCGCTTGATTCCTCGGTCGTTCACAAATTGGCTGCATGCCTTTGCTATTTTGGCCAGTGTGGTTGGCGAAAAGAATTGTTCGGCGCTGTTTTGCTACATGGATTCTGTGGGGAGGTATGATGAACAGTTTCGTCAGCGGAAGTCGGTACGCACTTCATTGAGATGGGATCACAAGGACATTAGTCTGTGGATGTGATTAATGTCGGCTCCTAAGCAGGGGCATCAGGACTTTCGGGATGTGGCCGGCAGGCAGGAGTCTGCAGCGGGTCGGTCAGCTTCCTCGGGAAAAGGATGTTGCTGGCAGTTCAACGAGGGGCATTGCAAGTTTGGCCCAGACTGCAGGTACAAGCACGAGTGCTCCAGTTGCGGAGGCGCCCATGGTTTGTCCAGATGCTTCATGAAGCATAAGGGCAGGCAGGGAGATGCTGAGCAGAAGAGGGGGTGACGCCGGTGAGGGGGGAAAGGAGGCTTCAGTTTTTAAGGGAGTATCCAAATAGTAAAGTGGCAGAGTTGTTGTTTCTGGGTTTTTCAGAGGGTTTCAGGATTCCTTGTACGTCGGCGGTACGGGAAGGGGTTTTCCGGAATTTGTCATCTGCGTTGGCGCGGCCTGAACTGGTTACTGATAAGTTGATGAAGGAGGTGGCTTTGGGTCGCATGGCTGGCCCGTTTTCCTCCCCACCCGTTCCTGGTTTGCGGGTTTCCCCGTTGGGTTTGGTTCCTAAAAAGGAGGTTAATAAATTCCGCCTTATTCATCACTTGTCTTATCCGGAAGGCGAGTCGGTGAATGACGGCATTGATCCGGCATTGTGCGCGGTCAGTTACACTTCCTTTGATGCGGCGGTTGTTTGGGTTCGGAAATACGGGAAGGGCTCCCTGTTAGCAAAAACTGACATTGAGGCCGCTTTTCGTTTATTGCCGGTGCATCCGGATAGTTTTTGTTTGCTGGGATGTTATTGGCAGGAGGAATATTTTGTAGATTGTTGCCTCCCGATGGGCTGCTCCATTTCATGCGCTTATTTTGAGATGTTTAGCACGTTTTTGGAGTGGGTGGTCCGTCGGGAGGCGCAGGTGCAATCTGCCCTGCATTATCTGGATGATTTCCTGTTTATCGGGCCGCCGGGTACCTATGTGTGTGCAGGATTGCTACACACTATGGAGAGAGTGGCAATGGATTTTGGGGTACCTCTGGCGCCTGAAAAAACCGAGGGACCCACGACGGTTATTAAGTTTTTGGGAATCATGATTGATTCGGATAACATGGAGTGTCGCTTGCCTGATGATAAGTTGCTGGAGATGAGAGGGTTGATGGCGAGTGCGCTGCGCAGGAGGAAGATACAATTGCGGGACTTGCAATCCTTGTTGGGGCATTTGAATTTTGCTTGTAGGATTATGCCCATGGGGCGGGTGTTTTGCAGGCGATTGGCTGGTGCTACCGCAGGGGTGCATTCCCCTCATCATTTCATTAGGCTGTCAGCGGAGTTGAAAGCCGATTTGTTGGTGTGGGGGGAGTTTTTGCAGAGCTACAATGGGCGGTCGGTGCTCATGTATCAGCCGGTGTCTAGTGTGGACTTGGAGCTGTATACTGATGCATCAGGTGCATGTGGATTTGGGGCTTATTTCCAGGGGCAGTGGTGTGCGGGTTGGTGCGCGGGTTGGTGCGCGGGTTGGTGCGCGGGTTGGTGCGCGGGTTGGTGTGCAGGAGTTTGGCCTGATACATGGCATGAATGTGGTTTTGTCCGTAACTTGGCTCTGCTGGAATTGTTCCCGATTGTGGTGGCTGCGGAGTTGTGGGGGGATTGTCTGCGGGACCGGAGAGTGCGTTTCGTATGTGACAATCTGGGTGTGGTTCAGGCTGTTAATGCGCAGACAGCTAATTCTCCGCCAGTCGTGCGACTATTGCGACATTTAGTTTTGAGAGGTTTGATGTTGAATGCGCATTTTGTGGCAGTGCATATTCCTTGGGTGCTGAATTCTGTGGCTGATTCCCTTTCTCGTCAACAGTGGGACAGGTTTCGTCTGCTGGCGCCGGGGGCGGAGTCTCATGGCCTGCCTTGTCCAGAGCATCTGTGGAAGGTGGTGTGACAATGGCGATGTCGCTCGTGGAAAGGTCTGTTACTGGGGTTACGTGGCAGAGGTACAGTGCGGTATGGCAGGTATGGGAGGCGTTGTTGGATAATGCGCAGGCGGGTATTGCAGATCGGCAGGCGTGTTTGTTGTATTTTATAGGAAAGGCGTACAGTGAGGGGTCGTCTACGCAAACGGTTGCTCGGAGTTTGTCGGCATTGGCTTTTTGGTTTAAGAAGAAAGGTGAGGAGGACGTGACTAAGTCCTTTTTGGTCAGGCAGGCAATGAAGGGTTTCAGGAGGGGTTCCGCAGTTAGGGACCACAGGAAGCCGGTGTCATTTGAGCTGTTGGTAGCGATTTGTAATTTGTTGAGCGATGTTTGTGTTTCGGCGTTTGAAGTGCGGCTATTTACACTGGCCTTTTCTTTGGCGTTCTTTGGGGCGTTCCGGATATCGGAGTTGGTGTCGGCCAGTAAGAGGGTGGCAGGGGGTTTATTGTTCGCGGATGTGGATTTGGATGGCTCCTGCCTTTCTTGTTTGCTTCGTAGATCTAAGACAGATCAGGAGGGGAGAGGTTTTGTGGTGCGTTTGTATGAGTTACCAGGGTCGCGGGTGTGCCCAGTTCACTGTTTTCGGGAGTTTGTCGCAGTGAGGCCTGAGGGGCCGGAGTCTTTGCTGGTTCATGCAGATGGGTTGTCTCTGTCAAAATTCCAGTTTTCACAGGTGTTCAAAAAATGTATCCTGTTGTCCGGCAGAGGTGGAGCAGGTTTTAGCTCTCATTCCTTTAGAATTGGCGCAGCTACGGAAGCAGCTCGGTGGGGTTTATCCCCGGCGATGGTTAAGAAGATCGGTAGGTGGGAGTCAGACCGATATAGGTTGTATGTGCGGCCTCACTTGCTTTGAGGCGGTGGTGATAAGATGTGCTGGAGGTGGATATGGAGTAGTTACGTTGCTGTTTTGTGTTGTTTTAGGTGCAGGTCCCTGCTTGATTTGGATCATGGGGCACTCCTACGTGCACTGGGGAGGTGTGCGTGCAGATGTTCGTCCGGCCGGACTGCAGTTGGGCCTGGATCACGCAGAGGTGCAGGTCAGATGGTTGGGTCTGCGGGGCATGCTGTGGTGTAGGCTGTTACCGGAGGTACAATTTTATGCAGGTTTGGACAGGGCGCCGGATATTTTAGTGGTGCACCTTGGCGGCAATGATTTGGGCATTCGGTCGTCCAGGGATTTAGTGAGGGATGTGAAGATCGACCTTTTGCGGTTGTGGTCGTCTTTCCCAGGAGTGGTGATTGTATGGTCGGATATTGTGGCTCGCAAGGTGTGGCGGCAGGCACGTTCCGTCCATAGCCTGAATAAAGCGTGAACAAAGGTCAACAAGGTAGTTGGCAGGTTTGTGGCACGCAATGGCGGTGTTGTGGTGCGGCATAAGGAGTTGGAGGGCAGAGAGGTAGGTTTCCTCAGGGCGGATGGTGTTCACTTAAACGAGGTGGGTCTTGATATGTGGACCCTGGACATCAAGGAGGGCATGGAAAAAGCCCTGCAGTTGTGGAGGGACAATCATGTGTAAGGGGTCACACATGATTGTCGTGGCGGCAGGAGGAGGGGTCACACATGATTGTCGTGGCGGTAGGAGGAGGGGTCTTTGGAGGCACGTAATGGTAAGAAGGAGAAGCAACAATGGAGATTGTTGGAAGAGAACTCGGGGCGTTTAACCCGGGATAGTATTGGAGGGGCTGGGGAGTGGTTACCCAGCTGATATATATTCCTGATGGGCAGGGTCCCCAGGAAGGGAGAGAGAGGTCTTGGACATGGTTGGTGCCCTCGGGTCAGGTGCAGAACGGCTGTAGGGTAAGAGGTCCAGACCTAATAAGGAAACGATGGAATTTGGTATTTAACGATTGAAGTGCCTTCAAGGATCCTTTATCTGGAGTTGGGAAAGAGAGCAGGATGTTATCATGGAGTTATGATGTGTTTTATGGTTATGCTCTTTTATCAGAAAAAAGGTGTGTTTAATAAATGGCTGCTGTGGCCTTTACACCAAAATTCATGTGTGGTCTCTTATTGGGGTTTGGGGGATGTAAGGTCGTAGATAGCGAAAGCATCAAACATACCTTAAGTCATGGTCAGGCAGGCAATGAAGGGTTTCAGGAGGAGTTCCGTGTTTAGGGATCATAGGAAGCCGGTGTCCTTTGAGATCTTGGAAGCGATTTGTGAGCTATTGTGGTCGGTTTGTGTGTCAGGATTTGAAGTACAAATAGACCCGAAAAAAAGTGGATGCTGAGAAACAGGAAAGTAGTGAAAATAGAACAATACAATAATGATGATAAAAAATCCATAGACCAACAGTTAAAAACGGAAACTCAACTAGGTATTTCCCGAGAATGCACAGATAGCTGGTTACATGTATATTGGCCCTGCAATGCAAGTCATATGTTTAGCTAGTAACATAACCATAAATAACTAAGACATGAATTGGTAATGGCTTTATAAAGTATATGCAAATAGTCAGTAAAGATGAATGTTTTACTAAATACAAATATGGCCCATCAGAATAATGTAATCAGGCGGTAAATACCACATGTAGACGTGTTATCTATAGGCAATATGGACACGTGCAATGTTTAATGAGTGCACAAGCATGACAATGAATTACATACATATAGTGTGCATAATAATAGGCTACATACATATGAAGTGCATACAAATGATACAATATGCATTGGAGGGATAGAAAAGGACATGAGGGGAAAGTTAGAAAAGCATATCGTGGGGATATGACATAGCCATAGTGAATAACGGGAAGAGCCACAGCTGAGACCCACCCCAACGTGCGATTCAGCGCAAATGACTTGGTCTGGGGGTGGTGTAAGACCGAAGTCAGACCCTATTTAAATGGGGCCGGACCTATAGCACAAGCATACTCCACCATACTCCATGTGAGTACTAGATGAAATGAAAAGAACCCTCCCTGTATACTTACAGGTCGCTGTAACCTGGACGGTGAGGTGGCCACGCCCCTGAAAGCATCAGCCGCGACGGGCCGGAACCGGAAGCACGCAACCGCGTCAGAGAGACTTGGTCACGTGGATCCAGCATACGTCACGGACGATGAAGACGGGGGCCGGTCACCACCCACCAATGAAAGAGCGACACAGGGAGATCAAGTAAATGAGGGAAATGCTGAAAGTGCAAGCAGATGAAATACGGAAATACCGCAATAAATAAATAATGTATCCAGTAGGTTGATGCATATAAAGTTGATACAACATGGGTTATTGATTAGAACTTAAAGAATAAGTCAGTAAGAAATGAGTATATTTATATAAGCCGATATGAAATAGAATTAAAGACCATACAAAGTGTGTGTTGTGTAACATAAATGTAAAAGAGACTTTATATACAGTGAAGGAAATAAGTATTTGATCCCTTGCTGATTTTGTAAGTTTGCCCACTGTCAAAGACATGAACAGTCTAGAATTTTTAGGCTAGGTTAATTTTACCAGTGAGAGATAGATTATATATAAAAAAAAAAAGAAAATCACATTGTCAAAATTATATATATTTATTTGCATTGTGCACAGAGAAATAAGTATGTGACCCCCTACCAACCATTAAGAGTTCAGCCTCCTCCAGACCAGTTACTGCTCCAAATCACCTTGGTGCCGGCATTATAGACCGCTCTTACATGGTCACCTGTATAAGAGACTCCTGTCCACAGACTCAATGATCAGTCTGACTCTAACCTCTACAACATGGGCAAGACCAAAGAGCTTTCTAAGGATGTCAGGGACAAGATCATAGACCTGCACAAGGCTGGAATGGGCTACAAAACCATAAGTAAGACGCTGGGTGAGAAGGAGACAACTGTTGGTGCAATAGTAAGAAAATGGAAGACATACAACATGACTGTCAATCGACATCGATCTGGGGCTCCATGCAAAATCTCACCTCGTGGGGTATCCTTGATCCTGAGGAAGGTGAGAGCTCAGCCGAAAACTACACGGGGGGAACTTGTTAATGATCTCAAGGCAGCTGGGACCACAGTCACCAAGAAAACCATTGGGAACACATTACAATCCTGCAGTGCCCGCAAGGTCCCCCTGCTCAAGAAGGCACATGTACAGGCCCGTCTGAAGTTTTCAAATGAACATCTGGATGATTCTGAGAGTGATTGGGAGAAGGTGCTGTGGTCAGATGAGACTAAAATTGAGCTCTTTGGCATTAACTCAACTCGCCGTGTTTGGAGGAAGAGAAATGCTGCCTATGACTCAAAGAACACCGACCCCACTGTCAAGCATGGAGGTGGAAACATTATGTTTTGGGGATGTTTCTCTGCTAAGGGCACAGGACTACTTCACCGCATCAATGGGAGAATGGATGGAGCCATGTACCGTCAAATCCTGAGTGACAACCTCCTACCCTCCGCCAGGACATTAAAAATGGCTCGTGGCTGGGTTTTCCAGCAAGACAATGACCCGAAACATACAGCCAAGGCAACAATGGAGTGGCTCAAAAAGAAGCACATTAAGGTCATGGAGTGGCCTAGCCAGTCTCCAGACCTTAATCCCATCGAAAACTTATGGAGGGAGCTGAAGATCCGAGTTGCCAAGCGACAGCCTCGAAATCTTAAGGATTTACAGATGATCTGCAGTGAGGAGTGGGCCAAAATTCCATCTAACATGTGTGCAAACCTCATCATCAACTACAAAAAACGTCTGACTGCTGTGCTTGCCAACAAGGGTTTTGCCACCAAGTATTAAGTCTTGTTTGCCAAAGGGATCAAATACTTATTTCTCTGTGCACAATGCAAATAAATAGAGATATAATTGTGACAATGTGATTTTCTGTTTTTTTTAAAATATAATCTCACTGGTAAAATTAACCTAGCCTAAAAATTCTAGACTATTCATGTCTTTGACAGTGGGCAAACTTACAAAATCAGCAAGGGATCAAATACTTATTTACTTCACTGTATATACTCACAGGGTTTGAAGTACGTTTATTTTCGCTGCTTTTTCTTTGGCGTTCTTTGGGGCTTTCCGGATATCGGAGTTGGTGTCGGCCAGTAAGAGTGTGGCGGGGGGTTTATTGTACGCTGATGTGGATTTGGATGGCTCCTGCTTATCTTGTTTGCTTCGTCGATCAAAGACAGATCAAGAGGGAAAAGGTTTCTTGGTGCGCTTCTATGAATTACAACAGTCGCGGGTGTTGCCCGGTTCACTGTTTTCGGGAGTTTGTTGCAGTGAGGCCTGAGGGGCCGGCATCCTTGTTGGTTCATGCAGATGGTCGGTTTTTGTCAAAATTTCAGTTTTGGCAGGTTTTCAAAAACTGTCTCCTGTTGTCTGGCAGAGGTGGAGCAGGTTTAGCTCTCACTCGTTTAGGATTGGCGCAGCTACTGAAGCAGCTCGGTGGGGTTTATCTACGGCGATCGTCAAGAAGATCGGTAGGTGGGAGTCAGACAGATACAGGCTTTATGTGTGGCCTCATTTGCTTTGAGGCGGTGTGGATGAGTTGTGCTGGAGGTGGGACATGGAGTTGTTACCTTACTGTTTTGTTCTAGGTGCAGGTCCCTGCTTAGTCTGGATCATGGGGCATTCCTACGTGCACTGGGGAGGTGTGCATGCTGATGTTCGTCAGGCTGGACGACAGTTGGGCCTGGATCAGTCCGAGGTTCAGGTCAGATGGTTGGGTCTGCGGGGCATGCTGTGGTGCAGGTTGTTACCGGAGCTCCAGTTCTACGCAGGGTTGGATAGAGCACCTGATATTCTGGTCGTGCATGTTGGAGGCAGTGATTTGGGTATAAGGTCGTCTAGGGATTTGATGCGGGATGTTAAGCTGGATTTGTTGCGTTTATGGTCGTCATTTCCGGGATTGATCATTATTTGGTCGGATATTGTGGCTCGCAGCATTTGGCGTCAGTCCCGTTTGGTGCACAGTTTGAATCGGGCCAGGGCAAAGGTTAACAAAGTGGTTTTTGAAAATTTGTGGCTCGCAATGGCGGTGTTGTGGTGCGGCATAGAGAGTTGGAGGGGGCTGAGGTTGGTTTTCTGAGAGCGGACGGCGTTCATTTGAATGAAGTAGGGCTGGATATGTGGACCCTGGACATCAAGGACGGCCTGGAGAAAGCCCTGCGGTTGTGGAGGGACAATCATGTGTAAGGTGTCACACATGATTGTCGTGGCGGCAGGAGGAGGGGTCTTTGAAGGCACGTAATGGGGGAAGAAAGAGAACAAAATAGGAGATTGTTGGGAAAGAACTCGGGGCGTTTAACCCTGGATAGTATTGGAGGGGCTGGGGAGGGGTTACCCAGCTGGTTTTTCATACATTCCTGATGGGCAGGGTCCCCAGGACGGGAGGTCTTGGAGATGGTTGGTGCCCTCGGGTCAGGTGCAGCACGGCTGTAGGGCAAGAAGTCCAGACCTGACAAGGAAAGGATGGAGTTAAATTTAATGACTCAAGTGCCTTCCAGGATCCTTTATCTGGAGAATGTTGGAAATAGAGCAGGATGATCATTATGGAGTGTTATGATGTGTTATGTGTTCTGCTATTTTATTGTATAAAGTTGTGTATTTAATAAATGGCTGCTGTGGCCTTTACACCAATTGCAAGTTGTGGTCTCTTATTGGCTACTGGTGGTGGGAGGTCATAGATAGCAAAAGGCTTCAAACATACCTTAAGTCAAGCTGATGTTCGGCTGCTCGTTGTTTACACTGGGTAATTATGGGGAATGAGCCTTCTGTAAGCGCTCGTTTGCCGGGTAATTGACCCCCTTAGAAGGGCGTTTGGTGCGGTCCCAGCTCTATAGTCCTCAATTGTACGACACATGGGGTGTTGGCGTCTTAGTACAAGGATAATTATGACCCTGTCCATCTTTCCCTTTCAGCTATGAAACCAGTAACCCAATATATGGACTCACATTAAACCCCCATAATAAAGCCAAGGCGGCCGCAGGCTCCTCCGGGGGGGAAGGGGCGTTGATTGGCAGTGGAGGTTCCATTCTTGGCATTGGAAGTGACCTTGCTGGCAGCGTCCGTCTCCCGGCCAGCTTCTGTGGGATCGCTGGATTTAAGCCAACTCCAAATAGACTAAGGTGAGAACCATTCATGTACACAGTATACAGGAAATATACAGGAAATATACACATACAGTATACAGGAAATATACAGGAAATATACACATACAGTATACAGGAAATATACAGGAAATATACACATACAGTATACAGGAAATATACAGGAAATATACACATACAATATACAAGAAATATACACATACAGTATACAGAAAATATACAGGAAATATACACATACAGTATACAGGAAATATACACATACAGTATACAGGAAATATACACATACAGTATACAGGAAATATACAGGAAATATACACATACAGTATACAGGAAATATACACATACAATATACAGGAAATATACAGGAAATATACACATACAATATACAGGAAATATACAGGAAATATACACATACAGTATACAGGAAATATACACATACAGTATACAGGAAATATACACATACAGTATACAGGAAATATACAGGAAATATACACATACAGTATACAGGAAATATACAGGAATTATACACATACAATATACAAGAAATATACAGGAAATATACAGGAAATATACAGGAAATATACACATACAGTATACAGGAAATATACACATACAGTATACAGGAAATATACACATACAGTATACAGGAAATATACAGGAAATATACACATACAGTATACAGGAAATATACAGGAAATATACACATACAGTATACAGGAAATATACAGGAAATATACACATGCAGTATACAGGAAATATACAGGAAATATACACATACAGTATACAGGAAATATACAGGAAATATACACATACAGTATACAGGAAATATACACATACAGTATACAGGAAATATACACATACAGTATACAGGAAATATACACATACAGTATACAGGAAATATACACATACAGTATACAGGAAATATACAGGAAATATACAGGAAATATAAACATACAGTATACAGGAAATATACACATACAGTATACAGAAAATATACAGGAAATATACACATACAGTATACAGGAAATATACACATACAGTATACAGGAAATATACAGGAAATATACAGGAAATATAAACATACAGTATACAGGAAATATACACATACAGTATACAGGAAATATACACATACAGTATACAGGAAATATACACATACAGTATACAGGAAATATACACATACAGTATACAGGAAATATACACATACAGTATACAGGAAATATACAGGAAATATACAGGAAATATAAACATACAGTATACAGGAAATATACACATACAATATACAGGAAATATACAGGAAATATACACATATAGTATACAGGTAATATACAGGAAATATACACATACAGTATACAGGAAATATACACATACAGTATACAGGAAATATACAGGAAATATACACATACAGTATACAGGAAATATACAGGAATTATACACATACAATATACAAGAAATATACAGGAAATATACAGGAAATATACACATACAGTATACAGGAAATATACACATACAGTATACAGGAAATATACAGGAAATATACACATACAGTATACAGGAAATATACAGGAAATATACACATACAGTATACAGGAAATATACACATACAGTATACAGGAAATATACAGGAAATATACACATACAGTATACAGGAAATATACAGAAAATATACACATACAGTATACAGGAAATATACAGGAAATATACACATACAGTATACAGGAAATATACAGGAAATATACACATACAATATACAAGAAATATACAGGAAATATACAGGAAATATACACATACAGTATACAGGAAATATACACATACAGTATACAGGAAATATACAGGAAATATACACATACAGTATACAGGAAATATACAGGAAATATACACATACAGTATACAGGAAATATACACATACAGTATACAGGAAATATACACATACAGTATACAGGAAATATACACATACAGTATACAGGAAATATACAGGAAATATACACATACAGTATACAGGAAATATACAGGAAATATACACATACAGTATACAGGAAATATACACATACAGTATACAGGAAATATACACATACAGTATACAGGAAATATACAGGAAATCTACACATACAGTATACAGGAAATATACACATACAGTATACAGGAAATATACAGGAAATATACACATACAGTATACAGGAAATATACAGGAAATATACACATACAGTATACAGGAAATAAACACATACAATATACAGGAAATATACAAGAAATATACACATACAGTATACAGGAAATATACAGGAAATATACACATACAGTATACAGGAAATATACACATACAGTATACAGGAAATATACAGATACAGTATACAGGAAATATACAGGAAATATACTCATACAATATACAAGAAATATACAGGAAATATACACATACAGTATACAGGAAATATACACATACAGTATACAGGAAATATACACATACAGTATACAGGAAATATACAGGAAATATACACATACAGTATACAGGAAATATACAGGAATTATACACATACCATATACAAGAAATATACAGGAAATATACAGGAAATATACACATACAGTATACAGGAAATATACACATACAGTATACAGGAAATATACACATACAGTATACAGGAAATATACAGGAAATATACACATACAGTATACAGGAAATATACAGGAAATATACACATACAGTATACAGGAAATATACACATACAGTATACAGGAAATATACAGGAAATATACACATACAGTATACAGGAAATATACAGGAAATATACACATACAGTATACAGGAAATATACAGGAAATATACACATACAGTATACAGGAAATATACAGGAAATATACACATACAGTATACAGGAAATATACAGGAAATATACACATACAGTATACAGGAAATATACACTTACAGTATACAGGAAATCTACACTTACAGTATACAGGAAATCTACACTTACAGTATACAGGAAATATACACTTACAGTATACAGGAAATATACACTTACAGTATACAGGAAATATACACATACAGTATACAGGAAATATACACATACAGCATACAGGAAACATACACATACAGTATACAGGAAATATACACATACAGTATACAGGAAATATACAGGAAATATACACATACAGTATACAGGAAATATACAGGAAATATACACATACAGTATACAGGAAATATACAGGAAATATACACATACAGTATACAGGAAATATACACTTACAGTATACAGGAAATCTACACTTACAGTATACAGGAAATCTACACTTACAGTATACAGGAAATATACACTTACAGTATACAGGAAATATACACTTACAGTATACAGGAAATATACACATACAGTATACAGGAAATATACACATACAGCATACAGGAAACATACACATACAGTATACAGGAAATATACACATACAGTATACAGGAAATATACACATACAGTATACAGGAAATATACACATACAGTATACAGGAAATATACAGGAAATATACACATACAGTATACAGGAAATATACAGGAAATATACACATACAGTATACAGGAAATATACAGGAAATATACAGAAAATATACACATACAGTATACAGGAAATATACAGGAAATATGCACATACAATATACAAGAAATATACAGGAAATATACACATACAGTATACAGGAAATATACACATACAGTATACAGGAAATATACACATACAATATACAGGAAATATACACATACAATATACAGGAAATATACAGGAAATATACACATACAGTATACAGGAAATATACACATACAGTATACAGGAAATATACAGGAAATATACACATACAGTATACAGGAAATATACACATACAATATACAGGAAATATACAGGAAATATACACATACAGTATACAGGAAATATACAGGAAATATACACATACAGTATACAGGAAATATACAGGAAATATACACATACAGTATACAGGAAATATACAGGAAATATACACATACAGTATACAGGAAATATACAGGAAATATACAGGAAATATAAACATACAGTATACAGGAAATATACACATACAGTATACAGGAAATATACACATACAGTATACAGGAAATATACAGGAAATCTACAAATACATTATACAGGAAATATACGCATACAGTATACAGGAAATATACAGGAAATATACACATACAGTATACAGGAAATATACACATACAGTATACAGGAAATATACACATACAGTATACAGGAAATATACAGGAAATATACACATACAGTATACAGGAAATATACAGGAAATATACACATACAGTATACAGGAAATATACACATACAGTATACAGGAAATATACAGTATACAGGAAATATACAGGAATTATACACATACAATATACAAGAAATATACAGGAAATATACACATACAGTATACAGGAAATATACACATACAGTATACAGGAAATATACACATACAGTATACAGGAAATATACAGGAAATATACACATACAGTATACAGGAAATATACAGGAAATATACACATACAGTATACAAGAAATATACAGGAATTATACACATACAATATACAAGAAATATACAGGAAATATACAGGAAATATACACATACAGTATACAGGTAATATACAGGAAATATACACATACAGTATACAGGAAATATACACATACAGTATACAGGAAATATACACATACAGTATACAGGAAATATACAGGAAATATACTCATACAGTATACAGGAAATATACAGGAAATATACACATACAGTATACAGGAAATATACAGGAAATATACACATACAGTATACAGGAAATATACACATACAATATACAGGAAATATACAGGAAATATACACATACAGTATACAGGTAATATACAGGAAATATACACATACAGTATACAGGAAATATACACATACAGTATACAGGAAATATACACATACAGTATACAGGAAATATACAGGAAATATACACATACAGTATACAGGAAATATACACATACAGTATACAGGAAATATACACATACAGTATACAGGAAATATACAGGAAATATACACATACAGTATACAGGAAATATACAGGAATTATACACATACAATATACAAGAAATATACAGGAAATATACACATACAGTATACAGGAAATATACACATACAGTATACAGGAAATATACAGGAAATATACACATACAGTATACAGGAAATATACAGGAAATATACACATACAGTATACAGGAAATATACAGGAAATATACACATACAGTATACAGGAAATATACAGGAAATATACACATACAGTATACAGGAAATATACAGGAAATATACACATACAGTATACAGGAAATATACACATACAATATACAAGAAATATACAGGAAATATACACATACAGTATACAGGAAATATACACATACAGTATACAGGAAATATACAGGAAATATACACATACAGTATACAGGAAATATACAGGAAATATACACATACAGTATACAGGAAATATACAGGAAATATACACATACAGTATACAGGAAATATACACATACAGTATACAGGAAATATACAGGAAATCTACACATTCATTATACAGGAAATATACACATACAGTATACAGGAAATATACAGGAAATATACACATACAGTATACAGGAAATATACACATACAATATACAGGAAATATACAAGAAATATACACATACAGTATACAGGAAATATACAGGAAATATACACATACAGTATACAGGAAATATACACATACAGTATACAGGAAATATACAGTATACAGGAAATATACAGGAATTATACACATACAATATACAAGAAATATACAGGAAATATACACATACAGTATACAGGAAATATACACATACAGTGTACAGGAAATATACACATACAGTATACAGGAAATATACAGGAAATATACACATACAGTATACAGGAAATATACAGGAATTATACACATACAATATACGAGAAATATACAGGAAATATACAGGAAATATACACATACAGTATACAGGAAATATACAGGAAATATACACATACAGTATACAGGAAATATACAGGAAATATACACATACAGTATACAGGAAATATACAGGAAATATACACATACAATATACAAGAAATATACAGGAAATATACAGGAAATATACACATACAGTATACAGGAAATATACACATACAGTATACAGGAAATATACAGGAAATATACACATACAGTATACAGGAAATATACAGGAAATATACACATACAGTATACAGGAAATATACAGGAAATATACAGGAAATAATATACACATACAGTATACAGGAAATAATATACACATACAGTATACAGGAAATATACACATACAGTATACAGGAAATAATATACACATACAGTATACAGGAAATATACACATACAGTATACAGGAAATAATATACACATACAGTATACAGGAAATATACAGGAAATCTACACATACATTATACAGGAAATATACACACACAGTATACAGGAAATATACAGGAAATATACACATACAGTATACAGGAAATATATACATACAGTATACAGGAAATATACAGGAAATATACACATACAGTATACAGGAAATATACAGGAAATATACACATACAGTATACAGGAAATATACACATACAGTATACAGGAAATATACAGGAAATATACACATACAGTATACAGGAAATATACACATACAGTATACAGGAAATATACACATACAATATACAGGAAATATACAGGAAATATACACATACAGTATACAGGAAATATACACATACAGTATACAGGAAATATACTGGAAATATACACATACAGTATACAGGAAATATACACATACAGTATACAGGAAATATACAGTATACAGGAAATATACAGGAATTATACACATACAATATACAAGAAATATACAGGAAATATACACATACAGTATACAGGAAATATACACATACAGTATACAGGAAATATACACATACAGTATACAGGAAATATACAGGAAATATACACATACAGTATACAGGAAATATACAGGAATTATACACATACAATATACAAGAAATATACAGGAAATATACAGGAAATATACACATACATTATACAGGAAATATACACATACAGTATACAGGAAATATACACATACAGTATACAGGAAATATACAGGAAATATACACATACAGTATACAGGAAATATACAGGAAATATACACATACACTATACAGGAAATATACAGGAAATATACACATACAGTATACAGGAAATATATAGGAAATATACACATACAATATACAGGAAATATACACATACAGTATACAGGAAATATACACATACAGTATACAGGAAATATACAGGAAATATACACATACAGTATACAGGAAATATTCAGGAAATATACACATACAGTATACAGGAAATATACACATACAGTATACAGGAAATATACACATACAGTATACAGGAAATATACACATACAGTATACAGGAAATATACACATACAGTATACAGGAAATATACACATACAGTATACAGGAAATATACACATACAGTATACAGGAAATATACAGGAAATATACACATACAATATACAGGAAATATACACATACAGTATACAGGAAATATTCAGGAAATATACACATACAGTATACAGGAAATATACACATACAATATACAGGAAATATACACATACAGTATACAGGAAATATTCAGGAAATATACACATACAGTATACAAGAAATATTCAGGAAATATACACATACAGTATACAGGAAATATACACATACAGTATACAGGAAATATACAGGAAATATACACATACAGTATACAGGAAATATACACATACAGTATACAGGAAATATACACATACAGTATACAGGAAATATACAGGAAATATACACATACAGTATACAAGAAATATACAGGAAATATACAGGAAATATACACATACAATATACAAGAAATATTCAGGAAATATACACATACAGTATACAAGAAATATACAGGAAATATACAGGAAATATACACATACAGTATACAGGAAATATACACATACAGTATACAGGAAATATACAGGAAATATACACATACAGTATACAAGAAATATTCAGAAAATATACACATACAGTATGCAGGAAATATACACATACAGTATACAGGAAATATACACATACAGTATACAGGAAATATACAGGAAATATACACATACAGTATACAGGAAATATACAGGAAATATACACATACAGTATACAGGAAATATACAGGAAATATACACATACAGTATACAGGAAATATACACATACAGTATACAGGAAATATACACATACAATATACAGGAAATATACAGGAAATATACACATACAGTATACAAGAAATATACAGGAAATATACAGGAAATATACACATACAGTATACAGGAAATATACACATACAGTATACAGGAAATATACAGGAAATATACACATACAGTATACAAGAAATATTCAGAAAATATACACATACAGAATAAGAACATGTATACACACATATATAGAAAAAACACACACATATACAAACCTAAACACATACAGTATACACCCATATATACACATACAGTATACACCCATATATACACATACAGTATACACACATATATACACATACAGTATACACACACATATATATATACACATACAGTATACAGGAAATATATAGGAAATATACACATACAGAATAAGAACATGTATACACTCATATATAGAAAATACACACACACACATATATATATACATACCTAAACACATACAGTATACACTCATATACACATACATTATACACACATATACACATACATTATATACACACATACAGTATACATTCATATATACAAATACTATACACACTCATATATACACATACATTATACACACATATATTATACACATAAATCATATACACACATATAGTATACACACATATACACACATACAGTATACACTCATATATACACATACATTATACACACACATATACACATAAATTATACACACACACACACATATATATACACACACACACACACACATACAGTATACACACACATATATACACATACATTATACACATATACATTATACACACACATGTACACATACATTATATACACACATATACACACATACAGTATACACTCATATATACAAATACTATACACACACATATATACACATACAGTATACACACACACATATCACATACATTATACACACACATACATTACACACACATACATTATACACACATATACGCATACATTATACACACACATATAAACATACAGAAATACAAAAATTGGAGAGGGCAGTTGGGGAGAATGTCGCCTCGTTCACTAATTCGCTTGTCTCTATATAAATCTGCTGCCGGTTTTTCGTTATTCGCTATAAGCAACTAGATATTTGTGCCTCCGATAATAAATGAGTGTAAAATTGCATTCACAGCCGACCACGGCCACTTTCCTCTCCTGTTTGTTTGTTTTTGGAGTGATAAGTTTATAAATTTTGGAAATCTTAGATCACAATTGGCGCCTTTTTAGATGCAACTCTTGATCCTGAGCAATTTTCACCAAAATCAGATGTAAACGGGGTAATAAATGTGGCCAGTGTTGTTGTAGGGGGGGGGGGGGTTCTCAGCTGGACGCCCTGGATCTTGAAGTTTGTGTGGCCCGGGCTGAGGAGGGTTAATGATTGGATGTGGCGGTTGCGCTCCTTCTTATCCACTTCTCTTCATTTTGCAGCATGTGCGGAGTCCGTCCCTGTATTGATGGGATGTTTTCAGGTAACGTACATTGTGGGATGAATATCTGGCAGTGACGGCTCAGGGGACGTATACGTCAGTGTGAATTGTGACCTCAGTCAGGGGTTTCTGTTATTTAAGCAGTCCTCAATAAGTGAATTCAATAACTATAGGAGAGCGGTCAGACAGATCCACCGCACCTGAAGAACAGAGTCATCCACAGTTAATTGTACGTAACATTAATGATCTAGATCCAGTTCACACAGGTCAGTGACAGCCACAATATCGTCATACGGTGGAAGACGTGTCAATGATGAGCTGCGATACTGGACCCCGCCGATCACTGCTGATGTTTTCTCTAGAAATAAGGATGGGGTGACGTGGGCTGTTGTATCCCAGCTTCCGGGTGTGAGGGGAGCAGGAGGTGTCAGTGACCATAGGGGGCGACATGTGACACGTGTCTATTACGTGGCGGGGGAATGAGCTGCACATTTTTTTGTGTCTCTGATTTCAGTGGCATTTTGCATCGGGCCAATGGCGAGAGACGTGGACAGTCTGGTGCTGACCATGAAGGCTTTATGGTGCGACGAGATGTTTCATCTTGACCCAAGTGTTCCTCCAATTTATTTCAATGAGAAGGTAGTGAGATAAAATGATGTTCTATATGAAAGGGGTCCATGGGGAGAATGAGGAGAGGTGGGGGCGGGGACCCTGAGCATACAATGATGGGGCTTCCCGGACTAGATGGGGATCATTTATTGATGTAATAACGTTACTTTGCCCTCTCTTTAGTATTTCCTAAACCTCCCCTGCCCTGTGTTCTGCAGACGTTCTCCTCAGTCACACCTCTCCGCATCGGATACTATCAGGAGGACGGCTTTTTTCAGCCTAATCCCAGTATGAGACGAGTTCTCCTAGAGACCAAGCAGCTTCTGGAGGAGGCCGGGCACCAGGTGAGGAGGACACGGGTCATTCATGTTACAGGTTTATGTATATGGGGTTACAACACCCACATCAGACAGAACATACCCGAATCAGAACTATTCACTGCTACAACACTACTATGGTCATCACTGGAGCAGACATTGCTATGAGACTACTATGGTCATCACTGGGGCAGACATTGTTCTGAGACTACTATGGTCATCACTGGAGCAGACACTACTATGGTCATCACTGGAGCAGACACTGGTTGGACACTACTATGGTCATCCCTGGAGCAGACACTGGTATGACACTACTATTGTCATCACTGGGGCAGACATTGCTATGAGATTATTGTGGTCATCACTGGAGCAGACATTGCTATGAGACTACTATGGTCTTCACTTGGGCAGACATTGCTATGAGACTACTATGGTATTCACTGGGGCAGACATTGCTATGAGACTACTATGGTCTTCACTGGGGCAGACATTGCTATGAGACTACTATGGTCATCACTGGAGCAGACACTGGTATGACACTACTATGGTCATCACTGGAGCAGACACTGGTATGACACTACTATGGTCATCCCTGGAGCAGACACTGGTATGACACTACTATTGTCATCACTGGGGCAGACATTGCTATGAGATTATTGTGGTCATCACTGGAGCAGACATTGCTATGAGACTACTATGGTCTTCACTTGGGCAGACATTGCTATGAGACTACTATGGTATTCACTGGGGCAGACATTGCTATGAGACTACTATGGTCTTCACTGGGGCAGACATTGCTATGAGACTACTATGGTCATCACTGGAGCAGACACTGGTATGACACTACTATGGTCATCACTGGAGAAGACACTACTATGAGACTACTATAGTCATCACTGGAGCAGACACTGCTATGAGACTACTATGGTCATCACTAGAGCAGACACTGCTATGAGACTAATATGGACAGAACCGATAAAAACAAGGGGACATATACAAAACCACCGAAAAAGGCCATACTTACAAATGGACACAGCCAGGTCAGAAACGCTGATGAAGGAGTGAGCAGGTGCTTTAAATAATAATAGCCACTCCCACTAGTCTTGAGGGGAGGGGCATGTGTGGTGCATGGGATGTGTAGTAAATAATAATAGCCACTCCCACTAGTCTTGAGGGGAGGGGCGTGTGGTGCATGGGATGTGTAGTAAGAAATAATAAATGAATAGTGTGTGTGCAAGTGTAATACTATAAGTGAAATATAGGGGGCAGTAATGAGTAAAGTGCCTCAATAGAAATAAATGGATAATGGGGTGCAAGTGTGTGAAACATGGAGGGATAGTGTGTACGTCATGAGGCACAACGTGTATAGCCAGGTAGAAGCCTATTTGTGACGCCTTGATAGTTCATAGAGCGGGCTACCCTGCTTGCTATGCCAAACAACAACACACCATGCTCTCCCAGCATCAAAGACCCGGCTGTGTCCAAGAGAAGCGAATATACGTAGTAATGAAAAATACCTGGGATATTAGTAATCATTTTGGCCAAAAGGACGCAAGCTCGCAATCCACGACAAGGATCCCCAGACTTGCGAGTCCCTAACTCCTTAAATGGAACAGAATGTTCCTGATGTACAGACAGAACCGATAAAAACAAGGGGACAAATACAAAACCACCGAAAAAGGCCATACTTACAAATGGACACAGCCAGGTCAGAAACGCTGATGAAGGAGTGAGCAGGTGCTTTAAATAATAATAGCCACTCCCACTGGTCTTGAGGGGAGTGGTGTGTGGTGCATGGGATGTGTAGTAAATAATAATAGCCACTCCCACTGGTCTTGAGGGGAGGGGTGTGTGGTGCCTGGGATGTGTAGTAAATAATAATAGCCACTCCCACTGGTCTTGAGGGGAGTGGTGTGTGGTGCATGGGATGTGTAGTAAATAATAATAGCCACTCCCACTGGTCTTGAGGGGAGTGGCGTGTGTGGTGCATGGGATGTGTAGTAAATAATAATAGCCACTCCCACTAGTCTTGAGGGGAGTGGTATGTGGTGCATAGGATGTGTAGTAAGAAATAAAAAAAGAATAGTGTGTGTGCAAGTGTAATACTATAAGTGAAATATAGGGGGCATTTAAAGCACCTACTCACTCCTTCATCAGCGTTTCTGACCTGGCTGTGTCCATTTGTAAGTATGGCCTTTTTCGGTGGTTATGAGACTAATATGGTCATCACTAGAGCAGACATTGCTATGAGACTACTATGGTCATCACTAGAGAAGATGCTACTATGAGACTACTATAGTCATCACTGGAGCATACACTGCTATGAGACTACTATGGTCATCACTAGAGCAGACATTGCTATGAGACTACTTTGGTCATCACTGGAGCAGATACTGGTATGACACTACTATGCTCATCACTGGAGCAGACACTACTATGACACTACTATGGTAATGACTGGAGCAGACACTATTATGAGACTACTATAGTCATCACTGAAGCAGATACTGCCATGAGACTACTATGGTCATCACTGGAGCAGACACTGCTATTAGACTAATATGGTAATCACTGGAGCAGACACTACTTAGGTCCTCACTGGAGCAGACACTGCTATGAGACTACTATGGTTATCACTGGAGCAGACACTGCTATGAGACTACTATGGTCATCACTGGAGCAGACACTGCTGTGACAATACTATGGTCATCACTGGAGCAGATATTGCTTTGACATCAATGGAGCAGACACTACTATGGTCATCACTGGAGCAGACACTACTATGGTCATCACTGGAGCAGACACTACTATGGTCATCACTGGAGCAGACACTACTATGGTCATTACTGGAGCAGACAATTAGTTTAAAAATTAGTCATTCAGAAGTCCCCAGAGCGCAATCATGGGGAATGGGAAGTCGGGAGATGAAAGGACAACTGACTGCACTGGGTCTGATAAGCGCTGCCTGCTCCTGGTCTTCATACAACTGGATGGGACACCCACAAAGCTGCTAACGGGTGATCCACTCATATTTTGGGTTAGATTTACCACCTTGAAAGCTTCGCTAATTAACCTCTTAATAGTCAACAGTTCTGTATTCAGGGATTTTGTAGAAGCTGAAGATTTGTTTTCTCATGTGACTGTTCTAGACTCGGGGAGGGGGTCCCGGTGCTCAGGAAGTCCTAGGTCAGTAGTCCCGGATACATGGGGCGCGCTTTATCTGCAGCCTTCAGACTTAAGGCACCCGCACTTCATGGAGACATTCATCTCAGATATAAATTACTTGTTTGTGACCATAACTTATTTCACTCTTCTATTTGTCCTCAGCTCATCCCATTTAACCCCCCGCGGGTGGACAACATGTTGGCAATATCCTTTAAGCTGGCACTTGGAGACGGAGGGAGAATTCTCGCAGACAAGTTGTATGTGTTTTGTATATGTTCGGGGGTCATACACTGGGGTGCACATACGTTTAGGGGAAGGTGCTTATGTAGATGTGTTTGGGTGGACAGTCTTCTTCCTGGGACAAAGCCGCCATTTTATTGCTAGAGGCCGATGCCGTGATCGAGCAGTAGAAGGATCTTGTAAAACAGCCCTGATATCATGTCCAACATCACTGAAGAAAAGATGGCGGGATGATGTATCGAATCTACCGGCTACGCCCCATATCACCGCCACAGAGCACCCCACGTGTGTCGGGGTCATACACATAACCTCCCTGTGTCTTCTATTCCCGTCAGTGAGAACAACGTTGTGGACCCCAATCTGGAGGACTTTCTTCTTCTCCTTAGGATGCCGAGCGCGGTCAAGAGGTTGCTTGCCCTCATTCTCCGGCCTGTTGTGAGTAGACGCAGGAAGTCTGAGGGAAATGTAGACACTTTTGATGGCGACGTTCCCAGATATCACTACAGCGGAAATTCTCCTTCATGATTAGCACAGGAACACACGAACCCTCCCCGATAGTGGCAGCCCCTTCCCGCAGCGTATACCGGCTTCATCATATTTACTACAACTCCGCAGCACAATATTACACTACAGTTATAAAAGGCTCCTGATAGGACCATAAAAAAGAATTCATCGTCTAATAAAATGTGAAAATCACAATGAACAATATTTATTCAATGGAAAAAGTCCTAAAAAGTAATCGGTGCACACGTATTTATTATCCTCGTAAGATTTCTACAGCCCGGACCCCTTCCCGTACATATACAGGAACGTGTCCGTCGTCCATAGAAATGAGTCCGTAATTACGGATAAAATCTACGGTCATGTGCATGGGGCCTATGGGGTTAATAATCGGAACCACAGATGTAAAAAACACAGAAGGCCTAAAAATGGTGATGATGATGATAAAGATGATGATTATATTAATGGTGATGATACTGATATGAACATGTGATTATCAGTAGGAGGGGCCTCGTTACCAGTGGGAGGGGCCTCATTACCAGTGGGAGGGGCCTCGTTACCGGCATTTTTCAAAGCTATTTCATGATTTTCCGGTAACTGAATCACGTTATTTTGCTTCCCAGTATCCCAGGATTTCCAGGAAAATAAATTCAGCGTGTGGAGCAAGGTGAGACCCGTCCTGTTATATCCATTCAAATGTTCACATCTCCTCACACCCGTCCTTGTACTTCTGACCTCAGGCCCTCCTCCGCACACACTCCCCCGCGCGCACTCCTCCACGCGCACTCCTCCTCCTCATGCACTCATCCTCACACACTCCTCCTCACTAACTCCTCCACACGCACTCCTCCACACGCACTCATCCTCATCTTCATCCTCACGCACTCCTCCTCATCTTCATCCTCACTCACCCCTCCTCATATTCATCCTCACGCACCCCTCCTCATATTCATCCTCACGCGCTCCTCCTCATATTCATCCTCACGCACTCCTCCTCATATTCATCCTCACGCACTCCTCATATTCATCCTCACGCACTCCTCCTCATATTCTTCCTCATGTACTCCTCCTCATATTCATCCTCACGCACTCCTCCTCATATTCTTCCTCACGCACTCCTCCTCATATTCATCCTCACGCACTCATCCTCATCTTCATCCTCACGCACCCCTCCTCATATTCTTCCTCACGCACTCCTCCTCATATTCTTCCTCACGCACTCCTCCTCATATTCTTCCTCACGCACTCCTCCTCATATTCATCCTCACGCACTCCTCCTCATATTCATCCTCACGCACTCCTCCTCATATTCATCCTCACGCACTCCTCCTCACGCACTCATCCTCATATTCTTCCTCACGCACTCCTCCTCACGCACTCATCCTCATATTCTTCCTCACGCACTCCTCCTCACGCACTCCTCCTCATATTCATCCTCATATTCATCCTCACACGCCACTGATCACTACGGTAGAGCAGGGAGGTATCTCCCCGCTCTGCCATTAAACATAAGACATGTATCCCCCCCCCTCTCCACAAGACATCCACAGGACAGGGGATACATGTGTGATCGCTGGCAGCGATAGGGAGAACGGGGGACTGAAAGTCCCCTGAAGTTCTCCATCACAAACCTCGGACTTCCGGGGTCTGTGTCGGCAGCTCCGTAGAAATGAATGGAGCGCCGGTCGCGCTTGTGCGCATGCGTGACCAGCGCTCCTTTCATTTTTATTGAGCTGCGCAGACGCCGGAAGTCCGAGGTTAGTCATGGAGAACTTCAGGGGACTTTCAGTCCCCCGTTCTCCCTATCGCTGCCAGCGATCACACATGTATCCCCTATCTTGTGGAGATCCTGTGGAGAGGGGATACATGTCTTTTGTAGGACACGCTGCAGGTTGCATTTTTTTTTGGGGGTGGGGGCAGTATGGCGTTCCCTACAGGGGGGGCTTTGTGGCGTTCCCTACAGGGTGGGCTGTATGGCGCTCCCTGCAGGGGGGGGTGCTGTATGGCGTTCCCTGCAGGGGGGGCTGTATGGCGTTCCCTACAGGGGGGGGCTGTATGGCGTTCCCTACAGGGGGGCTGTATGGCGTTCTCTACAGGGGGGCTGTATGGCGTTCTCTACAGTGGGGTCTGTATTGCTTTAGCGCCATACAGCCCCCTCTGTAGATAACGCCATACAGTCCCCCTGTAGATAATGCCATACAGTCCCCCTGTAGATAACTCCATACAGTCCCCCCTGTAGATAACGCCACACAGTCCCCCTCTGTAGATAACGCTATACAGCCCCATGTAGATAACGTCATACAGTCACCCTCTGTAGATAACGCCATACAGTCTACAGAGGGGGACTGTATGGCGTTATCTACAGGGGAGGCTGTAAAAAAGGCACTATCTACAAGGGGGGGGGGGGGTTTGTGACACCCAGGGGAGGGGGGGCCCCAGTCAAAAGTTTGCTATGGGGTCCAGTCTTTCCTAGTTACGCCCCTGCTCACACACTCATCCTCATATTCATCCGCACGCACTCCTCCTCACGCACTCCTCATATTCATCCTCACGCACTCCACCTCACGCACTCCTCCTCATATTCATCCTCACAAACTCCCTCATATTCATCCTCACTCACTCCTCCTCATATTCATCCTCACGCACTCCTCATATTCATCCTCACGCACTCCTCATATTCCTTCTCACACATTCCTCCTCACGCACTTCTCATATTAATTCGCACGCACTCCTCCGCACGCACTCATCCTCATATTCATCTGCACGCACTCCTCCTTATATTCATCCTCATTCACTCATCCTCATATTCATCCGCACGCACTCCTCCTCATATTCATCCTCACGCACTCCTCCTTATATTCATCCTCATTCACTCATCCTCATATTCATCCGCACGCACTCCTCCTCATATTCATCCTCACGCACTCCTCCTTATATTCATCCTCATTCACTCATCCTCATATTCATCCGCACGCACTCCTCCTCATATTCATCCTCACGCACTCATCCTTATATTCATCCGCACGCACTCCTCCTCATATTCATCCTCACGCACTCATCCTCATATTCATCCTCACACACTCCTCCTCATATTCATCCTCACGCACTCCTCCTCATATTCCTCCTCATATTCCTCCTCATATTCCTCCTCATATTCCTCCTCACGCACTCCTCCTCACACACTCCTCCTCACGCACTCCTCCTCATATTCCTCCTCATATTCCTCCTCATATTCCTCCTCATATTCCTCCTCACGCACTCCTCCTCATATTCCTCCTCACGTACTCCTCCTCATATTCATCCTCACACACTCTTCCTCAAGCACTCCTCCTCATATTCATCCTCACGCACTCCTCCTCATATTCATCCTCACGCAGCTCTTCGCGCACTCATCCTCATATTCATCCTCACGCACTCCTTCTCACGCACTCATCCTCATATTCATCCTCACGCACTCCTTCTCACGTACTCATCCTCATATTCATCCCCACACACTCCTTCTCACGTACTCATCCTCATATTCATCCTCACGCACTCCTTCTCACGCACTCATCCTCCTATTCATCCCCAAACACTCCTTCTCACGTACTCATCCTCATATTCATCCTCACGCACTTCTTCTCACGCACTCATCCTCATATTCATCCTCACACACTCCTCCTCACCCACTCATCCTCATATTCATCCTCATGTACAGCTCCTCGCGAACTCCTCCGCACGCACTCCTCCGCACGCACTCCTCCGCAAGCGCTCCTCCGCACGCTTTCCTCCGCATGCACTCCTCCTCACGCACTCCTTCTCACGCACTCCTCCTCGCGCACTCCTCCTCACGAACTCAGTCACGCACTCATCCTCATATTCATCCTCACGCACTCCTCCTCACGCACTCCTCCTCACGCACTCCATCTCATATTCATCCTCACACACTCCCCTTCTCATGTACTCATCCTCAAATTCATCCTCATGTGCTCCTCCTCGCGCACTCCTCCACGCATTTATCCTCACGCACTCCTCCACGCAGTCATCCTCACGCACTCATCCTCATATTCATCCTCACGTGCTCCTCCACACGCATTCATCCTCACGCACTCCTCCTCATATTCATCCTCACGCACTCCTCCTCATATTCATCCTCACGCACTCATCCTCATATTCTTCCTCACGCACTCCTCCTCATATTCTTCCTCACGCACTCCTCCTCATATTCATCCTCACGCACTCATCCTCATATTCTTCCTCACGCACTCCTCCTCATATTCATCCTCACGCACTCCTCCTCATATTCATCCTCACGCACTCATCCTCATATTCTTCCTCACGCACTCCTCCTCATATTCTTCCTCACGCACTCCTCCTCATATTCATCCTCACGCACTCATCCTCATATTCATCCTCACGCACTCCTCCTCATATTCATCCTCACGCACTCCTCCACACGCACTCATCCTCATATTCATCCTCACGCACTCCTCCTCATATTCATCCTCACGCACTCATCCTCATATTCTTCCTCACACACTCCTCCTCATATTCTTCCTCACGCACTCCTCCTCATATTCATCCTCACGCACTCATCCTCATATTCATCCTCACGTGCTCCTCCTCATATTCATCCTCACGCACTCCTCCACACGCACTCATCCTCATATTCATCCTCACGCACTCCTCCTCATATTCATCCTCACGCACTCCTCCACACGCACTCATCCTCATATTCATCCTCACGCACTCCTCCTCATATTCTTCCTCACGCACTCCTCCTCATATTCATCCTCACGCACTCATCCTCATATTCATCCTCACGCGCTCCTCCTCATATTCATCCTCACGTGCTCCTCCTCATATTCATCCTCACGCACTCCTCCACACGCACTCATCCTCATATTCATCCTCACGCACTCCTCCTCATATTCATCCTCACGCACTCCTCCTCATATTCATCCTCACGCACTCATCCTCATATTCATCCTCACGCACTCCTCCTCATATTCATCCTCACGTGCTCCTCCTCATATTCATCCTCACGCACTCCTCCTCATATTCTTCCTCACGCACTCCTCCTCATATTCATCCTCACGCACTCATCCTCATATTCATCCTCACGCGCTCCTCCTCATATTCATCCTCACGTGCTCCTCCTCATATTCATCCTCACGCACTCCTCCTCATATTCATCCTCACGCACTCATCCTCATATTCATCCTCACGCGCTCCTCCTCATATTCATCCTCACGCACTCCTCCACACGCACTCATCCTCATATTCATCCTCACGCACTCATCCTCATATTCATCCTCACGTGCTCCTCCTCACGCACTCCTCCCGCTTAACATTTTATGAGGTATTTGTCTTCAGTGCCACAAACTGGGCACAACATATTGTGCACTAAAATGGCATATCAGCGGAAAATGTTATTTTTACTTTGCACCATCCGCTGCACATTTATTTCCTATGCAAAAACACGTCGGATCAAAATGCTCACTGCACCCCTTAATATGCCTACATTAGTAGTTTCCAAGATAGGGGCCACTACTTGGGGCTTTATTTTACTATTAGACCTCAGACTCCTGCAATTGTGGGCCAATGCTGTGAAAATCACTAAATAGGCCTCAAATGCGCATGTTGCTCTTCACTTCTGAGCCCTGTCATTTGTCCAGGCAAATGATAAATGCCTTGAGGGGTGTAGTTTATAAAATGGGGGTCACTCCTTTGGGTTTTCCACTGCACTCTGGCACCTCAGGGTTTTGCAAATGCAACATTGCGCCCAAAAATCAAATCAGCAAAATCAGCATGCCAAATAGCGCTCCTGCCTTTCTGAGCCCTGCAATGTGTCCAAAGAGCAGTTTATGACCACATGTGGGGTATTGCCGTAGTCGGGAGAAATTGCTTTACAAATTCTGGATGGCTTTTTCTCCTTTATCCCTTGTGGAAATGAAAAAAATTTTGGTGTAAAAAATGTTGATATTCATTTTCACGGCCTAAATCCACTAAGTTCAGCAAAAAACCTGTTTGGTCTAAATGCCAACTATACCCCTCGATAAATTCCTTGAGGGCTTTATTTTCCAAAATTGGGTCACTTTTGGAGGTTTCCACTGTTTTTTAATGAATCGGAGTAGGGAGACGGATAGGTGAGCCCTAATCTACCCGCAACTCAGTCCCTGCCTACTTGCACGGCCCATCCTAAGTGACGGCGTACAACTGGGCGATGGTCCCTACGCTCAATAAGTGCAAGACAGACAACACAAGACAAGGGCACACAGAAGCAAAGGGGGAAGTAGGTGCAGTTGCCCACGAACACACCGTGAGGAACAGGCAGTAGTGAAACGAGCCGAATCAAACCATGAGAGTACGTAGTAGTAAAATCAGAGCAGGAGAGTAGTCAGTCAAGCCAGGGTCAATAGCAGGAATTGCAGAGCCAGGAAACAAGACAATCACAGGCAAGGAACATGCTGCAAGTGAGGGTATAAATAGACCAAGGGCGGGAGCTAGAACCGTCAGGCCAGGCTGTGATAGGTTCTCCCTCTCCTCAGCCTGCCAGCCTGAGTGGTAACAGATCGCGTCACTCTAGCAGACCTTGAAGCTGATGAAGGCTGATTAACATGCATTTCGGCAAAAAAAATGAAATTTGTAAATTTCACCTCCACTTGCTTTAATTCCTGTGAAATGCCTAAAGGGTTAAAATACTTTCTGAATGCTGTTTTAAATACTTTGAGGGGTGCAGTTTTTAAATTTTGATGATTTTAAGGTCCTCAAAGCCACTTCACAACTGAACTAGTCCCTGAGAAAATAGCCTTTTGAAATTTTCTTGAAGATGTGAGAATTTTCTCCTTATGTTCTGATCCTTGTGACGTCCTAGAAAAATCAAAAGCTGTTCAAAAAACAATGCAAATTTAAAGTAGACAAGTGGGGATAGGAACTAATAACTATTACATGCGATATTACAGTCTGTCTTACAAGTAGATACATTAAAATTTCGAAAAATGCACATTTTTGCTAATTTTCTCTAAATTTTGGTGTTTTTCACTCATAAATATTTAATTTAATGTCCAATTTTTTTAATAACCTAAACTCCAATGTGTCACGAGAAAACACTCTCAGAATCACTTGGATAAGTAAAAGCATTCCCACGTTATTACCACATAAAGCGACACATGTCCGATTTGAAAACATAGGCTGTGTCCACAAGGGGTTAAAGAATAAATGAAAACCTATTATGTCGTGGTCACTATTCCCTAGGTGACACCCAACCTGATATTCTGTCCGGCCTATTGGTTAAACTTAGTTCTGGAAGGGCCACCCTCTTGTCGGGTCTTACGCCCATCCTCATATACCCACCCTCATATACCCACCCTCATATAGCCACCCTCATATAGCCACTCTCATATAGCCACTCTCATATAGCCACTCTCATATACCCATCCTCATATACCCATCCTCTCATACCCATCCTCTCATGCCCATCCTGTCATACCCATCCTCATCTACCCACCCTCCTATACCCATCCTCATATACCCATCCTCATATACCCATCCCCATATACCCATCCTCATATGCACATCTTCTCAAACACGTCCTTGTACACAGTTTCACATACGCCCATTTTCACACTAATCCCCATAAACGCATCCTCTTCCTCATACACATACACCATCTTCACACTCCTCCTCATACACCCATCCTCATACACACAACTCCTCAAACACCGTGCCTTATACTTATCCTCACCCCCATACATCCATCGTTGTCCTCCTACACCCATCATGGTCCTCCTACACCCATCCTCATACTCATCCTCACACCCATCGTTGTCCTCCTACACCCATCCTCATACTCATCCTCACACCCATCGTTGTCCTCCTACACCCATCCTCATACTCAATTTCACATCCATCATTGTCCTTTAACACCCATCCTCATGCTCATCCTCACACCCATCGCTGTCCTCCTACACCCATCCTCATACTCATACTCACACCCATCGTTGTCCTCCAACACCCATCCTCATACTCATTCTCACATCCATCATTGTCCTCCTACACCCATCCTCATACTCATACTCACACCCATCGTTGTCCTCCAACACCCATCCTCATGCTCATCCTCACACCCATCGTTGTCCTCCTACACCCATCCTCATGCTCATCCTCACACCCATCGTTGTCCACCTACAACCATCCTCATGCTCATCCTCACACCCATCGTTGTCCTCCTACACCCATCCTCATACCCATCGTTGTCCTCCTACACCCATCCTCATACTCATCCTCACACCCATCGTAGTCCTCCTACATGCATCCTCATACTCATTCTCACACTCATTGTTGTCCTCCTTCACCCTTCCTCTTGCTCATCCTCACACCCATCGTTGTCCTCCTACAACCATCCTCATACTCATCCTCACACCCATCGTAGTCCTCCTACACGCATCCTCATACTCATTCTCACACTCATTGTTGTCCTCCTTCACCCTTCCTCTTGCTCATCTTCACACCCATCGTTGTCCTCCTACACTCATCGTTGTCCTCCTACACCCATCGTTGTCCTCCTACACCCATCTCTGTCCTCCTACACCCATCCTCATACTCATCCTCACACCCATCGTTGTCCTCCTACACCCATCCTCATACTCATCCTCACACCCATCGTTGTCCTCCTACACCCATCCTCATACTCATCCTCACACCCATCGTTGTCCTCCTACACCCACCCTCATACTCATCCTCACACCCATCATTGTCCTCCTACAACTATTGTGTATTATTAATGTGTTTGTACCACTCTTTCCCGTCTAGGTCTGTGAAGGATCATTGGGCGCATCACATAGAGCTGGAGGTACAGAATGTAACAGTAAATAAGACTCGCACGAACTGCATTTCTCTGTTAAGCTCCTTTTAAGGTGCAAGTTCACACCTAGTAAATCTACACACATAACCGGACTCTGCGTAACTAGCAACATCTTCCCTGATTCCCATTATTGAATCACTATAATGTGAAGTGGGAGCGACCAAATAATAGGGACAGAACACGAGGCGCTGACACGCTGCACAAAAGTCAATCTGGATTTTCTCTCCGCTGCCTGCTCTAGAACCCCTACAAATATATAAAATTTCACCCCATTACATGTATAACAGATGTGGCCCCATTACATATACAACAGATGTGGCCCCCATTAATATATAACAGATGTGGCCCCCATTAATATATAACAGATGTGGCCCCATTACATATATAACGGATGTGGCCCCCATTACATATATAACAGATGTGGCCCCCATTACATATATAACAGATGTGGCCCCCATTACATATATAACAGATGTGGCCCCCATTAATATATAACAGATGTGGCCCCCATTAATATATAACAGATGTGGCCCCATTAATATATAACAGATGTGGCCCCATTACATATATAACGGATGTGGCCCCCATTACATATATAACAGATGTGGCCCCCATTACATATATAACAGACGTGGTCTCCATTACATATATAACAGATGTGGCCCCCATTACATATATAACAGACGTGGCCCCCATTACATATATAACAGATGTGGCCCCCATGTTCCCCCCATTACATATATAACAGATGTGGCCCCCATGTTCCTCCAGGATTACCGGACAGAATTCATCAGTGAATGGCGGAAGTTGAGTCTGGACGTGGTTCTCTGTCCCATGTTGGGTCCGGCCTTCAATACTGGCTATGCGGGGAGACTGCTCGGTAAGTATGTGGTCCCTGTTGTCAGGAGCTCCCGCACATATAATGACCGTACAATGTTACAAGGTCCCATGTAGTTTACTACAGTAACTGTGATAGACGTGTTGCGAGGGGCCATGGACCCCCCTGGTTCGAGGCCGGGTTGCAATTGCTACCCCTATATCTACACCACTGCTGCCACCGCTGGAAGGTTGCTCTGTAGATGGTTCTTACTTATTGATTTGTTCTCTGTTAGCTCTGAAGCTGCCGTGTGTGGAAAACCTAAAGGGCAGATGTACAAGTGACCAGAGAACCCCCTCCATCCCCACACACCGGCACCAGAGCAATGTGGAGGCTCAGACACAATCCCAGAAGATCTGAGAGTCCACCCCTGCCCTGAGATGTGGAGACAGAGAGGTCCAGGCTTGATAAATAACAAAACCAGGAATGGTACCGCAGATCTGATGAGGTCCCACTTATGTCTCCCCCAGCTGCACTCTCCTACACCTTGCTCTACAGTCTTCTAAATTTTCCGGCTGGAGTTGTCCCTGTTGGTTCGGTCACTGCAGAAGATGAGGAGGAACTGAAGCATTACAGGGGCTACAGCAACGACCCCTGGGACAAGCTCTTCAAAAAGGTGAATATCAGGGCAGCATGCATGAGATGGGGTGGCACTGGGAAAGGCCCATATACCTGATGGGAGTATTTGTCCTGCTTGTCTGCTGGTAACTCTAGGGGCAGATCCTGGGTCCCATGGGTGACCAGATAACTCTCCTTTAGGAGCTACAATTATAGCCGGCCGTCACTCAGGAGCCTTGGCCATGGAAGCAGAGACGCATGCTCTCCAACAAATGCTCCCGGTGCCAATGATCCCTGTATTATTGGTGCCACCTTGGAAGTATTCCACATGGTAATGTCCATGTAGTAAGGTAGGCACAATAGTAGCACCAGTACAGAAATAAGATCAGCCCCGACCACACAGAATTATCCATAAATTGTGTCCCATGTAGCAGTGACCATGATATACACCGTGTTCCAAATTATTCTGCACATTGGATTTAAGTGTCATAAACATTCAATTATTAGTTTTTCAATGAAACTCATGGATGGTCTTGTGCCTTACGGCTCTTTGGATCATTGTAATCAATCTCAGACACCTGTGATAATTAGTTTGCCAGGTGTGCCCAATCAAAGGAAAACTACTTAAGAAGGACGTTCCACATTATTAAGCAGCCACAGGTTTCAAGCAATATGGGAAAGAAAAAGGATCTCTCTGCTGCCGAAAAGCGTGAAATAGTGCAATACCTTGGACAAGGCATGAAAACATTGGATATTTCAAGAAAACTTAGGCGTGATCATCGTACTGTGAAAAGATTTGTGGCTGATTCAGAGCACAGACGGGTTCGTTCAGATAAAGGCAAAAGGAGGAAGGTTTCTGCCAGACAAATTAATAGGATTAGGAGAGCAGCTGCTAAAATGCAATTTCAAAGCAGCAAACAGGTATTTGAAGCCACTGGTGCCTCTGGAGTCCCGCGAACCTCAAGGTGTAGGATCCTCCAGAGGTTTGCAAGTGTGCATAAAGCTATTATTCGGCCACCCCTAAACAATGCTCACAAGCAGAAACGGTTGCAGTGGGCTCAGAAATACATGAAGACTAATTTTCAAACCGTGTTGTTTACTGATGAGTGCCGTGCAACCCTGGATGGTCCAGATGGATGGAGTAGTGGATGGTTGGTGAATGGCCACCATGTCCCAACAAGGCTGTGACGTCAGTAAGGAGGTGGCGGAGTCATGTTTTGGGCTGGAATCATAGGGTGAGAGCTGGTAGGCTCCTTTAGGGTCCCTGACAGTGTGAAAATGACCTCTGCAAAGTACGTAGAGTTTATGACTGACCACTTTCTTCCGTGGTACAAAAAGAAGAACCGTGCCCTCCGTAGCAAAATTATCTTTATGAATGACAATGCACCATCTCATGCTGCAAAGAATACCTCTGTGTCATTGGCTGCTATGGGCATAAAAGGAGAGAAACTCATGGTGTGGCCCCCATGTTCCCCTGACCTCAACTCTATTGAGAACCTTCGGAGCATCCTCAAGCAAAATATCTATGAGGGTGGGAGGCCGTTCACATCAAAAGAGCAGCTCTGGGAGGCAATTCTGACATCTTGCAAAGATATTCAAGCAGAAAATGTCCAAATACTCACAAATTCAATGGATGCGAGAATTGTGCAGGTGATATCAGAGGAGGGTCCTGTGTAACATGTAACTTGTGCTGTGCAGGTGATATCAGAGAAGGGTCCTGTGTAACATGTAACTTGTCCTGTGCGGGTGATATCAGAGAAGGGTCCTGTGTAACATGTAACTTGTGCTGTGCAGGTGATATCAGAGGAGGGTCCTGTGTAACATGTAACTTGTGCTGTGCAGGTGATATCAGAGGAGGGTCCTGTGTAACATGTAACTTGTGCTGTGCAGGTGATATCAGAGGAGAGTCCTGTGTAACATGTAACTTGTGCTGTGCAGGTGATATCAGAGAAGGGTCCTGTGTAACATGTAACTTGTGCTGTGCAGGTGATATCAGAGGAGGGTCCTGTGTAACATGTAACTTGTGCTGTGCAGGTGATATCAGAGGAGGGTCCTGTGTAACATGTAACTTGTCCTGTGCAGGTGATATCAGAGAAGGGTCCTGTGTAACATGTAACTTGTGCTGTGCAGGTGATATCAGAGAAGGGTCCTGTGTAACATGTAACTTGTGCTGTGCAGGTGATATCAGAGGAGGGTCCTGTGTAACATGTAACTTGTGCTGTGCAGGTGATATCAGAGGAGGGTCCTGTGTAACATGTAACTTGTGCTGTGCAGGTGATATCAGAGAAGGGTCCTGTGTAACATGTAACTTGTCCTGTGCAGGTGATATCAGAGAAGGGTCCTGTGTAACATGTAACTTGTGCTGTGCAGGTGATATCAGAGAAGGGTCCTGTGTAACATGTAACTTGTGCTGTGCAGGTGATATCAGAGAAGGGTCCTGTGTAACATGTAACTTGTGCTGTGCAGGTGATATCAGAGGAGGGTCCTGTGTAACATGTAACTTGTGCTGTGCAGGTGATATCAGAGGAGGGTCCTGTGTAACATGTAACTTGTGCTGTGCAGGTGATATCAGAGAAGGGTCCTGTGTAACATGTAACTTGTGCTGTGCAGGTGATATCAGAGAAGGGTCCTGTGTAACATGTAACTTGTGCTGTGCAGGTGATATCAGAGGAGGGTCCTGTGTAACATGTAACTTGTGCTGTGCCGGTGATATCAGAGAAGGGTCCTGTGTAACATGTAACTTGTGCTGTGCAGGTGATATCAGAGAAGGGTCCTGTGTAACATGTAACTTGTCCTGTGCAGGTGATATCAGAGAAGGGTCCTGTGTAACATGTAACTTGTGCTGTGCGGGTGATATCAGAGAAGGGTCCTGTGTAACATGTAACTTGTGCTGTGCAGGTGATATCAGAGGAGGGTCCTGTGTAACATGTAACTTGTCCTGTGCAGGTGATATCAGAGGAGGGTCCTGTGTAACATGTAACTTGTCCTGTGCAGGTGATATCAGAGGAGGGTCCTGTGTAACATGTAACTTGTGCTGTGCAGGTGATATCAGAGGAGGGTCCTGTGTAACATGTAACTTGTGCTGTGCAGGTGATATCAGAGGAGGGTCCTGTGTAACATGTAACTTGTCCTGTGCAGGTGATATCAGAGAAGGGTCCTGTGTAACATGTAACTTGTGCTGTGCAGGTGATATCAGAGAAGGGTCCTGTGTAACATGTAACTTGTCCTGTGCAGGTGATATCAGAGAAGGGTCCTGTGTAACATGTAACTTGTGCTGTGCAGGTGATATCAGAGAAGGGTCCTATGTAACTTGTGCTGTGCAGGTGATATCAGAGGAGGGTCCTGTGTAACATGTAACTTGTGCTGTGCAGGTGATATCAGAGAAGGGTTCTGTGTAACATGTAACTTGTCCTGTGCAGGTGATATCAGAGAAGGGTCCTGTGTAACATGTAACTTGTGCTGTGCAGGTAATATCAGAGAAGGGTCCTGTGTAACATGTAACTTGTGCTGTGCAGGTGATATCAGAGAAGGGTCCTGTGTAACATGTAACTTGTCCTGTGCAGGTGATATCAGAGAAGGGTCCTGTGTAACATGTAACTTGTGCTGTGCAGGTGATATCAGAGAAGGGTCCTGTGTAACATGTAACTTGTGCTGTGCAGGTGATATCAGAGAAGGGTCCTGTGTAACATGTAACTTGTCCTGTGCAGGTGATATCAGAGGAGGGTCCTGTGTAACATGTAACTTGTGCTGTGCAGGTGATATCAGAGGAGGGTCCTGTGTAACATGTAACTTGTCCTGTGCATGTGATATCAGAGGAGGGTCCTGTGTAACATGTAACTTGTCCTGTGCATGTGATATCAGAGGAGGGTCCTGTGTAACATGTAACTTGTGCTGTGCAGGTGATATCAGAGGAGGGTCCTGTGTAACATGTAACTTGTGCTGTGCAGGTGATATCAGAGAAGGGTCCTGTGTAACATGTAACTTGTGCTGTGCAGGTGATATCAGAGAAGGGTCCTGTGTAACATGTAACTTGTCCTGTGCAGGTGATATCAGAGAAGGGTCCTGTGTAACATGTAACTTGACCTGTGCAGGTGATATCAGAGAAGGGTCCTGTGTAACATGTAACTTGTCCTGTGCAGGTGATATCAGAGAAGGGTCCTGTGTAACATGTAACTTGTGCTGTGCAGGTGATATCAGAGAAGGGTCCTGTGTAACATGTAACTTGTGCTGTGCAGGTGATATCAGAGAAGGGTCCTGTGTAACATGTAACTTGTGCTGTGCAGGTGATATCAGAGGAGGGTCCTATGTAACATGTAACTTGTGCTGTGCAGGTGATATCAGAGGAGGGTCCGGTGTAACATGTAACTTGTGCTGTGCAGGTGATATCAGAGAAGTGTCCTGTGTAACATGTAACTTGTGCTGTGCAGGTGATATCAGAGGAGGGTCCTGTGTAACATGTAACTTGTGCTGTGCAGGTGATATCAGAGAAGGGTCCTGTGTAACATGTAACTTGTGCTGTGCAGGTGATATCAGAGAAGGGTCCTGTGTAACTTGTGCTGTGCAGGTGATATCAGAGAAGGGTCCTGTGTAACATGTAACTTGTGCTGTGCAGGTGATATCAGAGAAGTGTCCTGTGTAACATGTAACTTGTGCTGTGCAGGTGATATCAGAGAAGGGTCCTGTGTAACTTGTGCTGTGCAGGTGATATCAGAGAAGGGTCCTGTGTAACATGTAACTTGTGCTGTGCAGGTGATATCAGAGAAGGGTCCTGTGTAACATGTAACTTGTGCTGTGCAGGTGATATCAGAGAAGGGTCCTGTGTAACATGTAACTTGTCCTGTGCAGGTGATATCAGAGGAGGGTCCTGTGTAACATGTAACTTGTGCTGTGCAGGTGATATCAGAGGAGGGTCCTGTGTAACATGTAACTTGTGCTGTGCAGGTGATATCAGAGAAGGGTCCTGTGTAACATGTAACTTGTGCTGTGCAGGTGATATCAGAGAAGGGTCCTGTGTAACATGTAACTTGTGCTGTGCAGGTGATATCAGAGGAGGGTCCTGTGTAACATGTAACTTGTGCTGTGCAGGTGATATCAAAGGAGGGTCCTGTGTAACATGTAACTTGTGCTGTGCAGGTGATATCAGAGAAGGGTCCTGTGTAACATGTAACTTGTCCTGTGCAGGTGATATCAGAGGAGGGTCCTGTGTAACATGTAACTTGTGCTGTGCAGGTGATATCAGAGAAGGGTCCTGTGTAACATGTAACTTGTGCTGTGCAGGTGATATCAGAGGAGGGTCCTGTGTAACATGTAACTTGTGCTGTGCAGGTGATATCAGAGAAGGGTCCTGTGTAACATGTAACTTGTCCTGTGCAGGTGATATCAGAGGAGGGTCCTGTGTAACATGTAACTTGTGCTGTGCAGGTGATATCAGAGAAGGGTCCTGTGTAACATGTAACTTGTGCTGTGCAGGTGATATCAGAGAAGGGTCCTGTGTAACATGTAACTTGTCCTGTGCAGGTGATATCAGAGAAGGGTCCTGTGTAACATGTAACTTGTGCTGTGCAGGTGATGTCAGAGAAGGGTCCTGTGTAACATGTAACTTGTGCTGTGCAGGTGATATCAGAGGAGGGTCCTGTGTAACATGTAACTTGTCCTGTGCAGGTGATATCAAAGGAGGGTCCTGTGTAACATGTAACTTGTGCTGTGCAGGTGATATCAGAGGAGGGTCCTGTGTAACATGTAACTTGTGCTGTGCAGGTGATATCAGAGAAGGGTCCTGTGTAACATGTAACTTGTGCTGTGCAGGTGATATCAGAGAAGGGTCCTGTGTGACATGTAACTTGTGCTGTGCAGGTGATATCAGAGGAGGGTCCTGTGTGACATGTAACTTGTCCTTTGCAGGTGATATCAGAGAAGGGTCCTGTGTAACATGAAACTTGTCCTGTGCCGGTGATATCAGAGAAGGGTCCTGTGTAACATGTAACTTGTGCTGTGCAGGTGATATCAGAGAAGGGTCCTGTGTAACATGTAACTTGTCCTGTGCAGGTGATATCAGAGAAGGGTCCTGTGTAACATGTAACTTGTGCTGTGCAGGTGATATCAGAGGAGGGTCCTGTGTAACATGTAACTTGTGCTGTGCAGGTGATATCAGAGAAGGGTCCTGTGTAACATGTAACTTGTGCTGTGCAGGTGATATCAGAGAAGGGTCCTGTGTAACATGTAACTTGTCCTGTGCAGGTGATATCAGAGAAGGGTCCTGTGTAACATGTAACTTGTCCTGTGCAGGTGATATCAGAGGAGGGTCCTGTGTAACATGTAACTTGTGCTGTGCAGGTGATATCAGAGGAGGGTCCTGTGTAACATGTAACTTGTGCTGTGCAGGTGATATCAGAGGAGGGTCCTGTGTAACATGTAACTTGTGCTGTGCAGGTGATATCAGAGAAGGGTCCTGTGTAACATGTCCTGTACAGGTGATATCAGAGGAGGGTCCTGTGTAACATGTAACTTGTCCTGTGCAGGTGATATCAGAGAAGGGTCCTGTGTAACATGTAACTTGTGCTGTGCAGGTGATATCAGAGGAGGGTCCTGTGTAACATGTAACTTGTCCTGTGCAGGTGATATCAGAGAAGGGTCCTGTGTAACATGTAACTTGTGCTGTGCAGGTGATATCAGAGAAGGGTCCTGTGTGACATGTAACTTGTGCTGTGCAGGTGATATCAGAGAAGGGTCCTGTGTAACATGTAACTTGTGCTGTGCAGGTGATATCAGAGAAGGGTCCTGTGTAACATGTAACTTGTGCTGTGCAGGTGATATCAGAGGAGGGTCCTGTGTAACATGTAACTTGTGCTGTGCAGGTGATATCAGAGGAGGGTCCTGTGTAACATGTAACTTGTGCTGTGCAGGTGATATCAGAGGAGGGTCCTGTGTAACATATAACTTGTGCTGTGCAGGTGATATCAGAGGAGGGTCCTGTGTAACATGTAACTTGTGCTGTGCAGGTGATATCAGAGAAGGGTCCTGTGTAACATGTAACTTGTCCTGTGCAGGTGATATCAGAGAAGGGTCCTGTGTAACATGTAACTTGTGGTGTGCAGGTGATATCAGAGAAGGGTCCTGTGTAACATGTAACTTGTGCTGTGCAGGTGATATCAGAGGAGGGTCCTGTGTAACATGTAACTTGTCCTGTGCAGGTGATATCAGAGGAGGGTCCTGTGTAACATGTAACTTGTCCTGTGCAGGTGATATCAGAGAAGGGTCCTGTGTAACATGTAACTTGTCCTGTGCAGGTGATATCAGAGAAGGGTCCTGTGTAACATGTAACTTGTGCTGTGCAGGTGATATCAGAGGAGGGTCCTGTGTAACATGTAACTTGTGCTGTGCAGGTGATATCAGAGGAGGGTCCTGTGTAACATGTAACTTGTGCTGTGCAGGTGATATCAGAGGAGGGTCCTGTGTAACATGTAACTTGTGCTGTGCAGGTGATATCAGAGAAGGGTCCTGTGTAACATGTAACTTGTGCTGTGCAGGTGATATCAGAGGAGGGTCCTGTGTAACATGTAACTTGTGCTGTGCAGGTGATATCAGAGGAGTGTCCTGTGTAACATGTAACTTGTCCTGTGCAGGTGATATCAGAGGAGGGTCCTGTGTAACATGTAACTTGTGCTGTGCAGGTGATATCAGAGGAGGGTCCTGTGTAACATGTAACTTGTGCTGTGCAGGTGATATCAGAGGAGGGTCCTGTGTAACATGTAACTTGTGCTGTGCAGGTGATATCAGAGGAGGGTCCTGTGTAACATGTAACTTGTGCTGTGCAGGTGATATCAGAGGAGGGTCCTGTGTAACATGTAACTTGTGCTGTGCAGGTGATATCAGAGAAGGGTCCTGTGTAACATGTAACTTGTCCTGTGCAGGTGATATCAGAGGAGGGTCCTGTGTAACATGTAACTTGTGCTGTGCAGGTGATATCAGAGGAGGGTCCTGTGTAACATGTAACTTGTCCTGTGCAGGTGATATCAGAGAAGGGTCCTGTGTAACATGTAACTTGTCCTGTGCAGGTGATATCAGAGAAGGGTCCTGTGTAACATGTAACTTGTGCTGTGCAGGTGATATCAGAGGAGGGTCCTGTGTAACATGTAACTTGTGCTGTGCAGGTGATATCAGAGAAGGGTCCTGTGTAACATGTAACTTGTCCTGTGCAGGTGATATCAGAGAAGGGTCCTGTGTAACATGTAACTTGTCCTGTGCAGGTGATATCAGAGAAGGGTCCTGTGTAACATGTAACTTGTGCTGTGCAGGTGATATCAGAGGAGGGTCCTGTGTAACATGTAACTTGTGCTGTGCAGGTGATATCAGAGAAGGGTCCTGTGTAACATGTAACTTGTGCTGTGCAGGTGATATCAGAGAAGGGTCCTGTGTAACATGTAACTTGTCCTGTGCAGGTGATATCAGAGGAGGGTCCTGTGTAACATGTAACTTGTCCTGTGCAGGTGATATCAGAGGAGGGTCCTGTGTAACATGTAACTTGTGCTGTGCAGGTGATATCAGAGAAGGGTCCTGTGTAACATGTAACTTCTGCTGTGCAGGTGATATCAGAGAAGGGTCCTGTGTAACATGTAATTTGTGCTGTGCAGGTGATATCAGAGGAGGGTCCTGTGTAACATGTAACTTGTCCTGTGCAGGTGATATCAGAGAAGGGTCCTGTGTAACATGTAACTTGTCCTGTGCAGGTGATATCAGAGGAGGGTCCTGTGTAACATGTAACTTGTGCTGTGCAGGTGATATCAGAGAAGGGTCCTGTGTAACATGTAACTTGTGCTGTGCAGGTGATATCAGAGAAGGGTCCTGTGTAACATGTAACTTGTCCTGTGCAGGTGATATCAGAGAAGGGTCCTGTGTAACATGTAACTTGTGCTGTGCAGGTGATATCAGAGGAGGGTCCTGTGTAACATGTAACTTGTGCTGTGCAGGTGATATCAGAGAAGGGTCCTGTGTAACATGTAACTTGTGCTGTGCAGGTGATATCAGAGGAGGGTCCTGTGTAACATGTAACTTGTGCTGTGCAGGTGATATCAGAGGAGGGTCCTGTGTAACATGTAACTTGTGCTGTGCAGGTGATATCAGAGGAGGGTCCTGTGTAACATGTAACTTGTCCTGTGCAGGTGATATCAGAGAAGGGTCCTGTGTAACATGTAACTTGTGCTGTGCAGGTGATATCAGAGAAGGGTCCTGTGTAACATGTAACTTGTGCTGTGCAGGTGATATCAGAGAAGGGTCCTGTGTAACATGTAACTTGTGCTGTGCAGGTGATATCAGAGAAGGGTCCTGTGTAACATGTAACTTGTGCTGTGCAGGTGATATCAGAGAAGGGTCCTGTGTAACATGTAACTTGTGCTGTGCAGGTGATATCAGAGGAGGGTCCTGTGTAACATGTAACTTGTGCTGTGCAGGTGATATCAGAGAAGGGTCCTGTGTAACATGTAACTTGTGCTGTGCAGGTGATATCAGAGGAGGGTCCTGTGTAACATGTAACTTGTGCTGTGCAGGTGATATCAGAGAAGGGTCCTGTGTAACATGTAACTTGTGCTGTGCAGGTGATATCAGAGAAGGGTCCTGTGTAACATGTAACTTGTCCTGTGCAGGTGATATCAGAGGAGGGTCCTGTGTAACATGTAACTTGTGCTGTGCAGGTGATATCAGAGGAGGGTCCCGTGTAACATGTAACTTGTGCTGTGCAGGTGATATCAGAGAAGGGTCCTGTGTAACATGTAACTTGTGCTGTGCAGGTGATATCAGAGAAGGGTCCTGTGTAACATGTAACTTGTGCTGTGCAGGTGATATCAGAGAAGGGTCCTGTGTAACATGTAACTTGTGCTGTGCAGGTGATATCAGAGAAGGGTCCTGTGTAACATGTAACTTGTCCTGTGCAGGTGATATCAGAGAAGGGTCCTGTGTAACATGTAACTTGTGCTGTGCAGGTGATATCAGAGAAGGGTCCTGTGTAACATGTAACTTGTGCTGTGCAGGTGATATCAGAGAAGGGTCCTGTGTAACATGTAACTTGTGCTGTGCAGGTGATATCAGAGAAGGGTCCTGTGTAACATGTAACTTGTGCTGTGCAGGTGATATCAGAGGAGGGTCCTGTGTAACATGTAACTTGTGCTGTGCAGGTGATATCAGAGAAGGGTCCTGTGTAACATGTAACTTGTGCTGTGCAGGTGATATCAGAGAAGGGTCCTGTGTAACATGTAACTTGTCCTGTGCAGGTGATATCAGAGAAGGGTCCTGTGTAACATGTAACTTGTGCTGTGCAGGTGATATCAGAGGAGGGTCCTGTGTAACATGTAACTTGTGCTGTGCAGGTGATATCAGAGAAGGGTCCTGTGTGACATGTAACTTGTCCTGTGCAGGTGATATCAGAGAAGGGTCCTGTGTAACATGTAACTTGTCCTGTGCAGGTGATATCAGAGAAGGGTCCTGTGTAACATGTAACTTGTGCTGTGCAGGTGATATCAGAGAAGGGTCCTGTGTAACATGTAACTTGTGCTGTGCAGGTGATATCAGAGGAGGGTCCTGTGTAACATGTAACTTGTGCTGTGCAGGTGATATCAGAGAAGGGTCCTGTGTAACATGTAACTTGTGCTGTGCAGGTGATATCAGAGGAGGGTCCTGTGTAACATGTAACTTGTGCTGTGCAGGTGATATCAGAGAAGGGTCCTGTGTAACATGTAACTTGTGCTGTGCAGGTGATATCAGAGAAGGGTCCTGTGTAACATGTAACTTGTGCTGTGCAGGTGATATCAGAGGAGGGTCCTGTGTAACATGTAACTTGTGCTGTGCAGGTGATATCAGAGAAGGGTCCTGTGTAACATGTAACTTGTGCTGTGCAGGTGATATCAGAGGAGGGTCCTGTGTAACATGTAACTTGTGCTTTGCAGGTGATATCAGAGGAGGGTCCTGTGTAACATGTAACTTGTCCTGTGCAGGTGATATCAGAGAAGGGTCCTGTGTAACATGTAACTTGTGCTGTGCAGGTGATATCAGAGAAGGGTCCTGTGTAACATGTAACTTGTGCTGTGCAGGTGATATCAGAGGAGGGTCCTGTGTAACATGTAACTTGTGCTGTGCAGGTGATATCAGAGAAGGGTCCTGTGTAACATGTAACTTGTGCTGTGCAGGTGATATCAGAGGAGGGTCCTGTGTAACATGTAACTTGTGCTGTGCAGGTGATATCAGAGGAGGGTCCTGTGTAACATGTAACTTGTCCTGTGCAGGTGATATCAGAGGAGGGTCCTGTGTAACATGTAACTTGTGCTGTGCAGGTGATATCAGAGAAGGGTCCTGTGTAACATGTAACTTGTCCTGTGCAGGTGATATCAGAGGAGGGTCCTGTGTAACATGTAACTTGTGCTGTGCAGGTGATATCAGAGAAGGGTCCTGTGTAACATGTAACTTGTGTTGTGCAGGTGATATCAGAGAAGGGTCCTGTGTAACATGTAACTTGTCCTGTGCAGGTGATATCAGAGGAGGGTCCTGTGTAACATGTAACTTGTGCTGTGCAGGTGATATCAGAGAAGGGTCCTGTGTAACATGTAACTTGTGCTGTGCAGGTGATATCAGAGGAGGGTCCTGTGTAACATGTAACTTGTGCTGTGCAGGTGATATCAGAGAAGGGTCCTGTGTAACTTGTCCTGTGCAGGTGATATCAGAGGAGGGTCCTGTGTAACATGTAACTTGTCCTGTGCAGGTGATATCAGAGGAGGGTCCTGTGTAACATGTAACTTGTGCTGTGCAGGTGATATCAGAGAAGGGTCCTGTGTAACATGTAACTTGTGCTGTGCAGGTGATATCAGAGGAGGGTCCTGTGTAACATGTAACTTGTGCTGTGCAGGTGATATCAGAGAAGGGTCCTGTGTAACATGTAACTTGTCCTGTGCAGGTGATATCAGAGGAGGGTCCTGTGTAACATGTAACTTGTGCTGTGCAGGTGATATCAGAGGAGGGTCCTGTGTAACATGTAACTTGTCCTGTGCAGGTGATATCAGAGAAGGGTCCTGTGTAACATGTAACTTGTGCTGTGCAGGTGATATCAGAGAAGGGTCCTGTGTAACATGTAACTTGTCCTGTGCAGGTGATATCAGAGAAGGGTCCTGTGTAACATGTAACTTGTCCTGTGCAGGTGATATCAGAGGAGGGTCCTGTGTAACATGTAACTTGTGCTGTGCAGGTGATATCAGAGGAGGGTCCTGTGTAACACAGGGGCGGACATACCGCATGTGCAGCCGGTGCAGCTGCACAAGGGCCCCGCGTGGGAAGGGGGCCCGTTCCTCTGCTGGCCGACTCAGTTCTCAGCTGCGCGATGCTGAGGACTGAGACAGAGGCCCGTGGACCACTGGCGTAGCTATAGGGGTCGCAGCGGTCGCAATTGCGACCGGGCCCCGAAGCCAGGGGGGCCCACGGCCCCCCGCACCACATCAATAAAAAGTTACTATAGTAACTCGGGCCGCGGGCCCCTGTTACTATAGTAACATACTTTACTTACCTTCCTGGTTCCGGATCGCAGCGGAGGTCCTGACGTCAAGCGCTGGGCGCAGCGCATGACGTCACAGCGCTATGCCGCCGCGCACAGCATCGAGACTACAGAACTCCCGCCGCGGCCGAAGAGGAAGGTAAGATAGCCCTGACTGGCGGGGTCCGACTCCTGGGACCCGCCAATCAGCTGTTTTGAAGGGGCCGCAGCACTCGTACGAGAGCTGCTCCCCTTCATTCCTGTCACTTCATTCCGGTCACACTGTGAATCGGTTTCGGCGATTCACAGTGTGGGCGAGTAGTGAAATGAAGGGGAAGCAGCTCTCGTACGAGTGCTGCGGCCCCTTCAAAACAGCTGATTTGCGGGTCCCGGGCGACACATCAGCTATTGATGACCTATCCTGAGGATAGGCCATCAATGTTTAGGGACTGCACAACCCCTAAGCCTACGATGTAGCAGGCTTAGGGGGCCCATGAGACAGGATCACAGATTGTGTGATGCTGTCTGCTGGGCCCTGTATCTAAGCCAATCACATGGTAGGCTTAGATACATGGCCCATGCGTGATCCTGTCTGCTGGGCCCTGTATCTAAGCCTACCACACTGTAGGTTTAGATACAGGGCCCCAGCACACAGTAATCTTATACTGTATAAGATTACTGTCTGCTGGACCCTGTATCTAAGCCTACCTTGTGGTAGGCTTAGATACAGGGTCCCACAGACAGTATCACACATGGGCCCTGTATCTAAGCCTTAGGGTATGTGCACAGACACTAATTACGTCCGTAAGTGACGGATGTATTTCGGCCGCAAGTACCGGACCGAACACACTGCAGGGAGCCGGGCTCCTAGCGTCGTACTTATGTACGACGCTAGGAGTCCCTGCCTCGCTGTGGGACAACTGTCCTGTACTGTAATCATGTTTTCAGTACCGGACAGTTGTCCGGCAGCGAGGCAGGGACTCCTAGCGTCGTACATAACTATGATGCTAGGAGCCCGGCTCCCTGCAGTGTGTTCGGTCCGGTACTTGCGGCCGAAATACGTCCGTCAATTCCGGACGTAATTAGTGTGTGTGCACATACCCTAACACATGTGTTACTAATCATTTTTTGTGTGTTTTCTTACAGGTTCGGTCGTTGGACTACGGCGGATTCCAGGACTACTTCGATGACAGCTTTTTTTTTTATTAATAAAATGGTTAATGAGGGTTGTGTTTTTTTTTTTTATTTCAATAAAATATTTTTTCTATGTCTTTGTGTTTTTTTTTAAACTATATTACTACCGCCTTAGTAATGGCCGCCGGCTGATTGACAGCATCCATTGCTAAGGCATGGCTTAGTGTTAGCCGTTGCAGAGGCGATCACTAACCCCCATTATTACCCCGGTACCCACCGCCACCAGGGGTGCTGGGAAGAGCCGGGTACGATCCAGTACCTGACCATCTGTAGTGATGGTCGGCCACTGGGGTGGCCGCAGGCTGGTATTATCAGGAGGGGAAAGGCCAGATACAGTGGCCCTTCCTACCCTGGTGATGCTAGGCTGCTGCTGCTTTATTGTATCTGGCTGGTTATGAAAATGGGGGGGACGCCACGTCATTTAAAAAATAATTGGAAAGAACGATGTCGGGTCCCCCCCAATTTTCATAACCAGCCAGATACAACACAGCAGCAGCAGGCAGCATTACAAGGGTGGGAAGGGCCACTGTTTTTGGCCTTCCCCAGCCTAATACTACCAGCCTGCGGCCACCCCGGTGCCTGCCCGTCACTACAGCTGGTCGGGTACTGGTTTGTACCCGGCTCTTCCCAGTACCCCTGGTGGCGGTGGGTACCGGGGTAATAATGGGGGTTAGTGATTGCCTCTGCACCGGCTAACATTAAGCCTCGCCTTAGTAATGGAGGTTGTCAATCAGCCAGCGGCCATTACTAAGGCGGTGATAATAAAGTTTAAAAAGATACAAGCACATAGAAAAAATATTATATTGAAATAAAAACACAACCCTCATTAACCATTTTATTGAGAATAAAAAAAACGCCGTCATTGAAGTCCTCTCATGTGTGATACTGTCTGCTGAGCCACTGTATCTAATCCTATCATGTGTGGTACTGTCTGCTGAGCCACTGTATCTAATCCTATCATGTGTGGTACTGTCTGCTGAGCCACTGTATCTAATCCTATCATGTGTGATACTGTCTGCTGGGCCACTGTATCTAATCCTATCATGTGTGATACTGTCTGCTGAGCTGTGTATCTAATCCTATCATGTGTGATACTGCCTTCTGAGCCACTGTATCTAATCCTATCATGTGTGATACTGTCTGCTCAGCCACTGTATCTAATCCTATCCATAGTTTATAGGGTCGTAGTGCTATAGATATGCTATGCTGTCTCCTATACACACACTTTTTTTTGGGGCGGACACATATGTATTGGGGCTATTTCCCGGACATTTTAAGCCCTGAGGGTATGTTCACACGGCAGCGTCTGTTACGGCTGAAATTACTGTGCTGTTTTCAGGAGAAAACAGCACCGTAATTTCAGCCGTAATGGCATGTGCAGGCGTCTTTTGCTGCGTCCACTACGGAAGTAATTGAAGCTGGTTTTCCATGGAGTCCATGGAAAACGGCTCCATTTACATCTGAAGAAGTGACAGGCAGTTTTTTACGCGCCGCCTTTCGACAGCGGCGCGTAAAAAAAAATGACCATCGGCACAGAACATCGTAAGACCCATTCAAATGAATGGGCAGATGTTTTCCGACGCTTTTGAGCCGCATTTTCGGATGTAATTCAATGCTAAAACGCCCAAATTACGTCCGTAAATAGTGTGTGTGTGAACCCAGCCTTAGTGACGCCCCGGCTGCTAGTGCTGCATTGTTGGGTCACTTAGGAGACCCAGCGATGCAGCTGAAAGCGGACCGTCGGCCATGAGAAGTTTGCGGGGTGGGGGGGGGGGGGCCCTGGCACATTATCTGCACAGGGGCCTTTTGCAGTCTGTGTCCGCCACTGGTGTAACATGTAACTTGTGCTGTGCAGGTGATATCAGAGGAGGGTCCTGTGTAACATGTAACTTGTGCTGTGCAGGTGATATCAGAGAAGGGTCCTGTGTAACATGTAACTTGTCCTGTGCAGGTGATATCAGAGGAGGGTCCTGTGTAACATGTAACTTGTGCTGTGCAGGTGATATCAGAGGAGGGTCCTGTGTAACATGTAACTTGTCCTGTGCAGGTGATATCAGAGAAGGGTCCTGTGTAACATGTAACTTGTGCTGTGCAGGTGATATCAGAGAAGGGTCCTGTGTAACATGTAACTTGTGCTGTGCAGGTGATATCAGAGAAGGGTCCTGTGTAACATGTAACTTGTGCTGTGCAGGTGATATCAGAGGAGGGTCCTGTGTAACATGTAACTTGTGCTGTGCAGGTGATATCAGAGAAGGGTTCTGTGTAACATGTAACTTGTCCTGTGCAGGTGATATCAGAGGAGGGTCCTGTGTAACATGTAACTTGTGCTGTGCAGGTGATATCAGAGAAGGGTCGTGTGTAACATGTAACTTGTTCTGTGCAGGTGATATCAGAGAAGGGTCCTGTGTAACATGTAACTTGTTCTGTGCAGGTGATATCAGAGAAGGGTCCTGTGTAACATGTAACTTGTGCTGTGCAGGTGATATCAGAGGAGGGTCCTGTGTAACATGTAACTTGTCCTGTGCAGGTGATATCAGAGAAGGGTCCTGTGTAACATGTAACTTGTCTTGTGCAGGTGATATCAGAGGAGGGTCCTGTGTAACATGTAACTTGTGCTGTGCAGGTGATATCAGAGGAGGGTCCTGTGTAACATGTAACTTGTCCTGTACAGGTGATATCAGAGAAGGGTCCTGTGTAACATGTAACTTGTGCTGTGCAGGTGATATCAGAGAAGGGTCCTGTGTAACATGTAACTTGTCCTGTGCAGGTGATATCAGAGAAGGGTCCTGTGTAACATGTAACTTGTCCTGTGCAGGTGATATCAGAGAAGGGTCCTGTGTAACATGTAACTTGTTCTGTGCAGGTGATATCAGAGGAGGGTCCTGTGTAACATGTAACTTGTGCTGTGCAGGTGATATCAGAGGAGGGTCCTGTGTAACATGTAACTTGTCCTGTGCAGGTGATATCAGAGGAGGGTCCTGTGTAACATGTAACTTGTGCTGTGCAGGTGATATCAGAGAAGGGTCCTGTGTAACATGTAACTTGTGCTGTGCAGGTGATATCAGAGAAGGGTCCTGTGTAACATGTAACTTGTCCTGTGCAGGTGATATCAGAGAAGGGTCCTGTGTAACATGTAACTTGTGCTGTGCAGGTGATATCAGAGAAGGGTCCTGTGTAACATGTAACTTGTGCTGTGCAGGTGATATCAGAGAAGGGTCCTGTGTAACTTGTGCTGTGCAGGTGATATCAGAGAAGGGTCCTGTGTAACATGTAACTTGTGCTGTGCGGGTGATATCAGAGAAGGGTCCTGTGTAACATGTAACTTGTCCTGTACAGGTGATATCAGAGAAGGGTCCTGTGTAACATGTAACTTGTCCTGTGCAGGTGATATCAGAGGAGGGTCCTGTGTAACATGTAACTTGTGCTGTGCAGGTGATATCAGAGGAGGGTCCTGTGTAACATGTAACTTGTGCTGTGCAGGTGATATCAGAGAAGGGTCCTGTGTAACATGTAACTTGTGCTGTGCAGGTGATATCAGAGAAGGGTCCTGTGTAACATGTAACTTGTGCTGTGCAGGTGATATCAGAGAAGGGTCCTGTGTAACATGTAACTTGTGCTGTGCAGGTGATATCAGAGGAGGGTCCTGTGTAACATGTAACTTGTGCTGTGCAGGTGATATCAGAGAAGGGTCCTGTGTAACATGTAACTTGTCCTGTGCGGGTGATATCAGAGAAGGGTCCTGTGTAACATGTAACTTGTCCTGTGCAGGTGATATCAGAGAAGGGTCCTGTGTAACATGTAACTTGTGCTGTGCAGGTGATATCAGAGAAGGGTCCTGTGTAACATGTAACTTGTCCTGTGCAGGTGATATCAGAGAAGGGTCCTGTGTAACATGTAACTTGTCCTGTGCAGGTGATATCAGAGAAGGGTCCTGTGTAACATGTAACTTGTCCTGTGCAGGTGATATCAGAGGAGGGTCCTGTGTAACATGTAACTTGTCCTGTGCAGGTGATATCAGAGAAGTGTCCTGTGTAACATGTAACTTGTCCTGTGCAGGTGATATCAGAGAAGGGTCCTGTGTAACATGTAACTTGTCCTGTTACGGTTTTTTTTTATTGAAAGAGCTTGTGATGTCTGTAAATATGACCTCCTGATGCTGCAAATTCTACAAATTACCATTTTAGTCTCTTTACAACCCGTAAAATGTTTTGATCTCTGTTGTGCATAATAATGTGAAGCATTTTGAGTTTTTTACTTCTAAAAAAAAATCTGTTCTCATTCGGAGATTTGTTCAATAAAATTCGCATTATCCTCCAACGGTTGATGCTAAAGATTATACTGACTGTCATTTGCATCAACTATTTAGGAAAATCAGCGAAAAATAACATTTGCATAATAATTTGGAATGCAGTATAGGTGTACAACAAAGCCGAATACTAATGTGCCAGTCACAGTGCCCCCATACCTCTCTCACCTGCTCCAGGGTCCTGCTATGTATGCCTATGTCAGTAATGGGGTGGGAGGGTCAGGAATGGGGCACAATAGCCCAGTGTGGCCCCCTGCCATAAATTATGTGTGGGGCGGGCAAGCTCTCTAGGTGCTCAGGGTTACTAGAATGCGACACCCCCTCAGTCTCAGCATGATACCTGTCATATGCTATCAGCCCTGATTAACTCCATAACATCCACGGCCAAGAAGCATGTGTGGTATCATACAGCGCCGCTCCAACACAGTGGAGATTTATTTTTTTCATGCAACCCCCATAATGGAGCTCTAGGCAACTGCCCACTTTGCCTTCCCGTGACTCTTTGTACGTGTTGTCTCTGCAGGCTGTTGAAGGTGGGGTGGGTCTGCCCTTGTCTGTCCAGTGTGCGGCCCTCCCCTATCAGGACGAACTCTGCCTGCGCCTCATGAAGGAGATTGAGACCCTGAGCAGCCGCCACCGCAAGGGATAAGAGGGAAGCACATCCGGAGCGTGGAGCAGCGGCTGAAGGTTTTATAGCTGAACTACATCTCTAGAGCTTAACTCTTTCTATTCCACTTCCTGTGGGGGAGGGGGTTGTTAGTTGCTGACTACTCGAGATCAGCTCTCAGGTGATCTATTACCAGACTGAAGCAGCCACTGAAGTTCATTGATGTGAATGTTATACAGCATCTCTCCTGAATATTTGATGCAGTGTTTCCGGAGATCGTTGATCGTGGGTATGGATGATAACCGATGATGGGTATGAAAGATGGAGATGCATGATAACCGATTATTGACATGGAATATGGATGATGACTGATGATGGACATGCATGATAAGTGATGACGGATATGGTTGATGACTGATGATGGATATGGAATATGGACGATGACTGATGGCGTATATGGATGATGACTGATGACAGATATGGATGATGACTGATATAGATGATGACTGATGACAGATATGGATGATGACTGATGACGGATATAGATGATGACTGATGACGGATATAGATGATGGACATGAATGTGTAATGACGGGGGTAGGGAAACAGACAAGTGAGCCCTAATCTACCCGCCACTCAGTCCCTGCCTACTTGCAACGACCCACCCTAGGCGACGGGGTACAACTGGGCGACGGTCCCTACACTCAATAAGTGCACGACAGACAAACAGACATGGGTACACAGAAGCTAAGGGGAAAAGGGGCAGTTGCCCATGGCAACACCGTGAGCAACAAGAGTAGTGAACAAGCCGAGTCAAACCAGGAGTGTACGAGGTACCAAACGCAGAGCAGGAGAGTAGTGAACAAGCCGAGTCAAACCAGGAGTGTACGAGGTACCAAACTCAGAGCAGGAGAGTAGTGAACAAGCCGAGTCAAACAAGGAGTGTACGAAGTACCAAACGCAGAGCAGGAGAGTAGTCAGAAAGCCGGGGTCAATATGAAGCAAGGACAAATAGTTCAAGAAGCTGCAGCAGGGCCAGGAAACCAACAGAGAAGAATCACAAGCAAGGAGGAACAGGAAAGGCAGGTATAAATAGACAGAGGGCGGGAGCTAGCTCCGTCTGGCCAGGCTGTGATAGGCTCTCCCACTCCTAAGCCTGCCATCCTGAGTGGTGGAAGATGGAGTCAGTCTCACAGACATAGAAGCAGGTGCAGACTTATTACCTATGGGCGTAGATACAGAAGCTGTGCCTGGCAGATCCTTTACAGAATGATAACCGATGGTGGATATGGATGTTGATGAATATGCTTATGAGGAACTGGGAAAAAAGGGTGACTGCCGCCATGGCGTATAGTTACAATGCTATGTTTGAACATACAAGTGGTGCTTGATAGTTTGTGATCCCTTTGGAATTTTTTATATTTCTACATATATTTGACCTAAAACTACATGAGATTTCACACAAGTCCTAGAAGTAGATAAAGAGAATCAAATCACACAAATAAGTCACCAATATTAGACCTGGTCATTTATCTACAGAGGAAAATGATCCAATATTTGGGAGCGGCAAAAGTATGTGAAGGATAAGATGAAGGTGACATTAGAGTCGGGTATTTTTAACCCATGGGATGACGATCCTGTGTGAGCGGGCGACCTGTTCTATGTAAAGACCCGGGATCTATCACTCTCATCATCCCAACACATGATCATGGCACAAAGAAGGAGATTTCTGAGGAGCTCAGGAGAAGACTTGTTGCTGCTGGAGAAGGTGTCAAAACCATCTCTAAAGAGTTCAGACTCCACAATCCACAGTCAGAGAGATTATGTACAAATGGAGGCAATTCAAGACCATCATTACCCTCCCCCGGAGTGATCGAGCAACAAAGATCAGGCCAAGAGCGAGGCGTATAACAGTCCGCAAGGTCACAAAGGAACCCAAGGAAATCTCTAAGCAACTGAAGATCTTTCTCATATCAGCTGATCTTAATGTTCATGAGTCCACCATAAGGAGGACCCTGACCCACAATCGTGTGCATGGCAGTAGAGCAGCGAGAACGCCGCTGCTCTCCATATAGAACGCCGCTGATCTCCCTGAAGAACATTGCTGTCCGTCTATAGTTTACTAAAGATCACCTGGACAAGCCAGAAGGTACTGGAACAAGGTTTTGTGGACGGATGAGACTAAACTGAGCTTTTTGGTATAAATGAGAAGCTTTGTGTTTGGAGAAAGGAAAACATGGCATTCCAGCATAAACCGCATACACCTGTGAGAAACGGTGGGGGTGGTGATGGTGGCGGCGGTGATATCCTGGTTTGGGCCTGTTTTGCTGCATCTGGGCCAGGACGGCCGCCATCATTGATAAAACAATAAATTATTCCAGCAAATTCTAAGGAAAATGTCAGGACGTCTGTCCATCAGCTGAATCTCAAACGATCGTGGGTCATGCAGCAAGACAACAGCCCCAGCACACAAGTCGCTCTACCAGGGAATGGTTAAGGAAGAAGAAAGTGAAAGTTTTGGAATGGCCAAGTCAAAGTCCTGTCCGCAATCCAATAGAAATGTTGTGGAAGGACCTGAAGCGAGAAGTTCATGAGAGGAAACCACCAACATAGCAGAGGTGAAGCTGTATTGTACAGAGGAATGGGCTCAAATCCTCCCAGCCGATGTGAAGGACTGATCAACAATTACCGGAGACGTTTAGATGCTGCACAAGGCGTCACACCGGACACTGAGAGCAGAGGTTCACTTACTTTTACCGCTCACAGATATTGAATCATGTCCCTCAATAGATAGATGACCAAGTCTAATATTGTTGACTCATTTGTTTGATTTGCTTCTCAACTTTTAGGGCTTGTGTGAAAATCTGATGTCGAAAATCCTGAATCACAAACGTTGAAGCGCCACTGGAGATGATATGAGGGTGCTGCCAGTGCCGCTTTCCTCGTTAGCGATTGATGGCCATCGTGCCGGGGATCTTGAAGATAAAAGAGCAGGGCGCACGTCGGCACAACCCTCAGTGGTAGAACAGTCGCGCCAGGCTGGAAATTGCTGTCCAGGCTTTACTGTGCTCTATGACAGACTGTTTTTGGGGTTCACACGACCCCTTCTTCAGGTCAGAGGAGACATACATTGTGGGGTTCGGGTTGACAGTTAAACATTCAAAAGGAAAAAGGCGCCAGCAAGCCGACTCTGCTCCGTACCCCTCCTCCCACTGTGGGGGGTGAACGTTGCCCTGGAAAAAACACACAAAGTGCAAAATGATGAAATACATACAATAAGACTGGGTTCACACGACCTATTTTCAGACATAAACGAGGCGTATTATGCCTCGTTTTACGTCTGAAAAGACGGCTACAATACGTCGGCAAACATCTGCCCATTCATTTGAATGGGTTTGCCGACGTACTGTGCAGACGACCTGTCATTTACGCGTCGTCGTTTGACAGCTCTTAAATGACGACGCGTAAAATGACTGCCTCGTCAAAAGAAGTGCAGGACACTTATATACATTATATGCAGGACACTTATATACATTATATGCAGGACACTTATATACATTATATGCCGGACACTTATATACATTATATGCAGGACACTTATATACATTATATGCAGGACACTTACATACATTATATGCGGGACACTTATATACATTATATGCGGGACACTTATATACATTATATGCAGGACACTTATATACATTATATGCGGGACACTTATATACATTATATGCGGGACACTTATATACATTATATGCGGGACACTTATATACATTATATGCGGGACACTTATATACATTATATGCGGGACACTTATATACATTATATGCAGGACACTTATATACATTATATGCGTGACACTTATATACATTATATGCAGGACACTTATATACATTATATGCAGGACACTTATATACGTTATATGCGGGACACTTATATACATTATATGCGGGACACTTATATACATTATATGCGGGACACTTATATACATTATATGCGGGACACTTATATACATTATATGCAGGACACTTCTATACATTATATGCAGGACACTTATATACATTATATGCAGGACACTTATATACATTATATGCGGGACACTTATATACATTATATGCGGGACACTTATATACGTTATATGCGGGACACTTATATACATTATATGCGGGACACTTATATACATTATATGCAGGACACTTATATACATTATATGCGGGACACTTATATACATTACATGCGGGACACTTATATACATTATGTGCAGGACACTTATATACATTACATGCGGGACACTTATATACATTATATGCGGGACACTTATATACATTATATGCGGGACACTTATATACATTGTATGCGGGACACTTATATACATTATATGCGGGACACTTATATACATTATATGCGGGACACTTATATACATTATATGCGGGACACTTATATACATTATATGCGGGACACTTATATACATTATATGCGGGACACTTATATACATTATATGCGGGACACTAATATATACATTATATGCGGGACACTTATATACATTATATGCGTGACACTTATATACATTATATGCAGGACACTTATATACATTATATGCAGGACACTTATATACATTATATGCAGGACACTTATATACATTATATGCGGGACACTTATATACATTATATGCGGGACACTTATATACATTATATGCGGGACACTTATATACATTATATGCGGGACACTTATATACATTATATGCAGGACACTTATATACATTATATGCTGGACACTTATATACATTATATGCGGGACACTTATATACATTATATGCGGGACACTTCTATACATTATATGCGGGACACTTCTATACATTATATGCGGGACACTTATATACATTATATGCAGGACACTTATATACATTATATGCTGGACACTTATATACATTATATGCGGGACACTTATATACATTATATGCGGGACACTTCTATACATTATATGCGGGACACTTCTATACATTATATGCGGGACACTTATATACATTATATGCTGGACACTTATATACATTATATGCGGGACACTTATATACATTATATGCGGGACACTTCTATACATTATATGCGGGACACTTCTATACATTATATGCGGGACACTTATATACATTATATGCGGGACACTTATATACATTATATGCGGGACACTTATATACATTATATGCCGGACACTTATATACATTATATGCGGGACACTTATATACGTTATATGCCGGACACTTATATACATTATATGCGGGACACTTATATACATTATATGCAGGACATTTATATACATTATATGCGGGACACTTCTATACATTATATGCGGGACACTTATATACATTATATGCGGGACACTTATATACATTATATGCGGGACACTTATATACATTATATGCGGGACACTTATATACATTACATGCGGGACACTTATATACATTACATGCGGGACACTTCTATACATTATATGCGGGACACTTCTATACATTACATGCGGGACACTTATATACATTATATGCAGGACATTTATATACATTATATGCGGGACACTTCTATACATTATATGCGGGACACTTATATACATTATATGCTGGACACTTATATACATTATATGCGGGACACTTCTATACATTATATGCAGGACACTTATATACATTATATGCAGGACACTTATATACATTATATGCGGGACACTTATATACATTATATGCAGGACACTTCTATACATTATATGCGGGACACTTATATACATTATATGCGGGACACTTATATACATTATATGCAGGACACTTCTATACATTATATGCGGGACACTTATATACATTATATGCGGGACACTTATATACATTATATGCGGGACACTTATATACATTATATGCAGTACACTTCTATACATTATATGCGGGACACTTCTATACATTATATGCGGGACACTTCTATACATTATATGCGGGACACTTATATACATTATATGCGGGACACTTATATACATTATATGCTGGACACTTATATACATTATATGCGGGACACTTATATACATTATATGCGGGACACTTATATACATTATATGCGGGACACTTATATACATTATATGCGGGACACTTATATACATTATATGCGGGACACTTATATACGTTATATGCGAGACACTTATATACGTTATATGCCGGACACTTATATACATTACATGCGGGACAGATATATACATTATATGCGGGACACTTCTATACATTATATGCGGGACACTTCTATACATTATATGCGGGACACTTATATACATTATATGCGGGACACTTATATACATTATATGCTGGACACTTATATACATTATATGCGGGACACTTATATACATTATATGCGGGACACTTATATACATTATATGCGGGACACTTATATACATTATATGCGGGACACTTATATACATTATATGCGGGACACTTATATACATTATATGCGGGACACTTATATACATTATATGCAGGGCACTTATATACATTATATGCGGGACATTTATATACATTATATGCAGGACACTTATATACATTATATGCAGGACACTTATATACATTATATGCCGGACACTTATATACATTATATGCAGGACACTTATATACATTATATGCGGGACACTTATATACGTTATATGCCGGACACTTATATACATTACATGCGGGACAGATATATACATTATATGCGGGACACTTATATACATTATATGCGGGACACTTATATACATTATATGCGGGACACTTATATACATTATATGCGGGACACTTATATACATTATATGCGGGACACTTATATACATTATATGCGGGACACTTATATACATTATATGCGGGACACTTATATACATTATATGCGGGACACTTATATACATTATATGCGGGACACTTATATACATTATATGCGGGACACTTATATACATTATATGCGGGACACTTATATACATTATATGCGGGACACTTATATACGTTATATGCGGGACACTTATAACCATTATATGCGGGATACTTATATACATTATATGCGGGACACTTATATACATTTCATGCGGGACACTTATATACATTATATGCGGGACACTTATATACATTATATGCGGGACACTTATATACGTTATATGCGGGACACTTATATACATTATATGCGGGACACTTATATACATTATATGCGGGACACTTATATACATTATATGCGGGACACTTATATACATTATATGCGGGACACCTATATACATTATATGCGGGATACCTATATACATTATATGCGGGACACTTATATACATTATATGCGGGACACTTATATACATTATATGCGTGACACTTATATACATTATATGCGGGACACTTATATACATTATATGCAGGACACTTATATACATTATATGCAGGACACTTATATACATTATATGCAGGACACTTATATACATTATATGCGGGACACTTATATACATTATATGCGGGACACTTATATACATTATGTGCGGGACACATATACATTATATGCGGGACACTTATATACATTACATGCGGGACAGATATATACATTATATGCGGGACACTTATATACATTATATGCGGGGCACTTATATACATTATATGCGGGACACTTATATACATTATATGCAGGACACTTATATACATTATATGCAGGACACTTATATACATTATATGCAGGACACTTATATACATTATATGCAGGACACTTATATACATTATATGCGGGACACTTATATACATTATATGCGGGACACTTATATACATTATATGCGGGACACTTATATACATTATATGCGGGACACTTATATACATTATATGCGGGACACTTATATACATTATATGCGGGACACTTATATACATTATATGCAGGACACTTATATACATTACATGCGGGACACTTATATACATTATGTGCAGGACACTTATATACATTACATGCAGGACACTTATATACATTACATGCAGGACACTTCTATACATTATATGCAGGACCCTTATATACATTATATGCAGGACACTTCTTTGGACGTTTTTGGAGCCGTTTTCTCATAGACTCCAATGAAAACAGCTCCAAAAACGGACGTAAAAAATGCTGCGAAAACGCCGCGAAAAACTCGAGTTGCTCAAAGAACGTCTGAAAATCAGGGGCTGTTTTCGCTTGAAAACAGCTCCGTATTTTCAGACGTTTTTGGTCACTACGTGTGCACATACCCTAAGGAAATATTCATTTGTAAAGTTAAAAACACATAAAATCGATAGAAATTCACTGGTTCAATGAATAATAATAAGTACAAAACCTGGATACGTCCTGATATCCGGAGCAGAGTGCGACTTCTGTGTCCTGTGGGTGTCTCGCCGTGGAATGATCTATATATCCTATATACTATATATATGTTTCTATTTGAAGAAGTATTCGGCACACAAAATGTAGTTTTTAAATTCTTCAGGTTTATTGTATTTGATGCCAGAGGCTTGGTGCGTGTGACGTTTCGGTCAGGAGACCTTCATCAGGCACTATTGGTGTACAAAATTTTACAAGTAAATATATTTGCATCATATAAATACGTAAACAATCATATATCATGACATAAAGGAAAAGAGAAATGAAACTAAATAAAATAAATAGATAAAAGTACTAAATAAGGTAAGAACAGATTCATTTCACCAAAATACATACAGAGTTCCTACATCGTGACGCGTCCTTGGTGACGCGCCTCTCTTGACATCGGGCCCCACCTCCCTGGATGACGCGGCAGTCCATGTGACCGCTGCAGCCGGTGCTTGGCCTGTGATTGGCTGGAGCTGTCACTTGGACTGAATTGTCATCCCGGGAGGTCAGACTGGAGGAAGAAGCCGGAAGTTATCGGTAAGTCAGAACTTCGTTTTTTTTTTACAGGTTCATGTATATTGGGATTGGAAGTCACTGTCCATGGTGCTGAAACAGTTTAACTCTTTCAGCACCCTGGACAGTGACTATCTCCTGACGTCGCGTACCGGAAATTTTTTTGCAGTGTTCGGACAAAACGAGTTCGGCCGAACCCGGTGAAGTTCGGTTCAGTTGTCCGGGTTCGCTCATCTCAAAGACACTCCGTTTGGATGTTTGGAAACAGAAAAGCACGTGGTGCTTTTCTGTTTACATTCATCCTTTTGACAGCTGGTGCGCTGTTTCAGTCGGTTCGCACGGAAGTGCTTCCGGGCGACCTGCGTGGTTTTCACGCACCCATTGACTTCAATGGGTGCGTGATGCGCGAAATACGCAGAGATATTGAGCATGTCGCGCTTTTTGCGCAGCTGACAAACGCTGCGCAAAAAGCACGGACTGTCTGTACTGCCCCATAGACTTGTATTGGTCTGTGCGTGGCGCGTGAAAACCTGAATATATGCAATATGTTGTACTATAAAGGATATTCTTGAACATGATGTGGTGCTGATTCTCTGTACGATCTCTATGAGATATTCTGCCGTTTATTACATTATATCTTAGCCTTGAATATGGATATTGTGCCCAGAGCTAGGATGTCATCCATCCATATACATACATCTATATTTATGTATCCTTCTATACCAAACATATGTATATCATGTAAATCTCCACGATGTAGGAACTCTGTATGTATTTTGGTGAAATGAATCTGTTCTTACCTTATTTAGTACTTTTATCTTTTTATTTTATTTCGTTTCATTTCTCTTTTCCTTTATGTCATGATATATGATTGTTTACGTATTTATATGATGCAAATATATTTACTTGTAAAATTTTGTACACCAATAGTGCCTGATAAAGGTCTCCTGACCGAAACGTCGCACGCACTAAGCCTCTGGCATCAAATACAATAAACCTGAAGAATTTAAAAACTACATTTTGTGTGCCGAATACTTCTTCAAATACGATTGGGTTGGGACCCTATTCGTGCACCTGCCTTGGTCCAGTGCATTCTGAAACACTACCTACCATATATATGTTTCTAGTTAAACACTCCGGAGATCCACGGTCCTGATCCTGATTGTTCCAGCACGGAGATGATGACGCGGTGGTTCGGGTTCACGTGATATTGTTGCTAGGATACAGAAGAAAAGAAATATGACATCGTAACTGAGAGAACGGGGAGACGGTAATCTCAGACCGGGCTGGAGATTTTTCAACGCCATAATGACGATCTCGTCTCTCCCTATGACTGTATGTCGCGGTTCATTGATGTGATCGACTGAATATTGCGCTCAGAACCTTTCAGATTAAACATGAAGCCATTGCCACTGAAACTACTAGGACTCATTCACTTTCTGGGGCCGTCTCGCAGATGATAGACTGTTGTATCTGTAGGGGGAGACAGAGGGACCTGGAGGGGGGGATAGAGGGACCTGGAGGAGGAGACAGAGGGACCTGGTGGGGGGGGGGGAGAGGGACCAGGAGGGAGGGGGAGACAGAGGGGCCTGGCGGGGGGACAGAGGGACCTGGTGGGGGCAGTCCATCTGTATGCCCAATAGGAAAATATTAGGACGCGTCTGTGAACTGAATCTCAAGAGATGCAGCAGAACAACGGCCCTCAGCACACAAGTCGCTCTACCAGAAGATAACGTTTTAGAATGACCCAGTCAGAGTGTGAGGTTGTGTGTCGTCTCGAGTGCCAGGCCGTTGACCAGGCGGTAGAAATTCTTGGCGGTCCATTTGTCCTGATCTGTCGGTTCAGAGTCTTCATTTCTGTTTTGTTAATAAGAAGCCTTGGGATGGTTTATCTACTTAGTAAATACAATATGAAGATGAAGCACCGCGAGGGCAGAGAGCAGTCGTCCACATGTCCGCCAATGTAGACCCCAGTCTCATGTCCTGTCTCACACATGGAGGGTTGTGCTGGACTCTTTCCATAGACATGATCATTATATTCTCATCATGTTGCTGCTCCCCCCCCCCCCCGCTCATGTCCGGCGCTGGGGTCTTTGCGTCTCGTCTTGGAGCAGATTGCATTTCAGCGGCTGCAGGAGTAGGAGATGATGGGATTTTGAAGAGGTTTTTTTGATGATTGTTCCTGAATTGACTTTTTCCTCGTAGAATACAATCAGCCGCTGGTTCCGCACCTCTTACCTGGAACCATTATCATCTGCAAACATCAGCACAGCAACAGGCCAGGCATTCGGTTATGATAACATTTACATGACTTGGGTTACCGGGATTTCTAGTCTTCAATTTACCATCCTCACGTCCGATAATTATGCCAAAGCTGGAATTAACCTTTGTTCTACCAACTCCTCTAAACAATGCTTCATATACAATATACACTGCCCCTGGCCTCCTGCAGCAGAAACACATAAATAGCCAAAGCAGAGATTAGCGTTATACAACTTTTCCCAATATATTAACAGATACTTCACTATTACTCCAAATATGAATCTTACAGAGCGCGACCTCATCATATAAAGTGTGACATCATCATATATAGTGTGACCTCATCATATACAGCGTAACATCATCATATAGTGTGACCTCATCATATACAAAGTGACATCATCATATACAGTGTGACCACATCATATACAGTGTGACCTCATCACATAGTGTGACCGCATCATATACAGTGTGACCTCATCATATAGTGTGACCCCCATCATATACAGTGACCTCATCATATACAGTGTGACCTCATCATATAGTGTGACATCATATACAGTGTGACATCATCCTGTACAGTTTGACAACATCATTTACAGCGTGACTTCATCATATACAGTGTGACCTCATCATATAGTATGACCCCATTATATACAGTGACCTCAGCATATAAAGTGTGACATCAGATACAGTGTGACATCATCATATACAGCGTGACATCATATACAGTGTGACAACATCATTTACAGCGTGACCCCCATCATATACAGTGTGACTATTAGAAGAATTTATGTATTTATCAAAGAGATTCAATTAGTCATCTGAATAGAAATGCACGTCTTTAATTCTTATCGATAAGCAGACATTATGGCAAAATGTCTGCTTCTACCTTCAGTATCATAGCTTTTATACATGGGATAAACCTAGTTCAAAACAGTCCTTACACAGCTTTGTTATCTCTTTACTTGACTTCGATACTTATGTAAATACTTGACTTCTCTCTCTAAAGGAATTCAACTGCCCATCCCCCTCTATTTGATAACATATTAAAGACCTTGTCAGCAAAAAACCTTTGCAGAGAAACTTGTATAACTCAATACACAATTTAGTTTCTGATACATCATTTTAAAATAAAACTTTTCTATCATTCCCCCCTGTTGTACATTTATCAAGAGAAGTTCTGTGAGACATCCAAAACAGATTTTCTCCTTTCGTTTTCACCAGTCCTTCAGAATCTTGACTGTCATCATGGGGTGTTTCCAAGCCATCGCGTAAGTCCTCATTTTGAATCTCTTGGTACATTGTTGTAGTAATTGAGGTGTCAATTAGTCTCTGAATTAGTCCCCTTATGCAAGAAATGCAACAACAGCCACGAGTTACAAGTATGGCTGCCACTGCTTATGAGGAAATCAATAGACTGGATATGTGGATACTCCATTTTCCAAACCATCCTTTAAGCCAATTAGTGAAGATGTAATTTATTCCAGAGTTTTGCACAAGCTCTTCGGATGGGGAATTGAGTCCTTCCAATGCCTCGGTAATACTACCATCAGGAGCTGTATTATTGGAAATAAAAGTACAACAGAAGATACAAACATTTTGCAGACACCCCCTTTCTCTGCTAGTAACATATCCAGGGCCATTCTATTTTGCCATGTCATTAAAGATGTAGGTCCTAACTGATCTGCAATGCCCTTTATTGCATCTCTGGTATAATTAACAACTCTCTGTTGATTGTAATAAATATAATTAATCCAGTCGACATTCAGATTATTGATCACCACCACCATAAAAATACAGACTCGAAGCCTGATGCAATTTGATTTCGGGCCTTAAACTCATTTGACCCCCCTCGGTGTAGTCCTATTTCATCTATGTATATTCTATGGTCAAAGGAACCTCCAGGGATAGACCGCTTATAGCGATTCAGATAGTCTCCAGGGCCTTTTCTCATTCTCTGAAACTCAGGGGCTGGAAAGAAGTGGATGCCATCAGAAGCTGAACCAGATTACAGCTTCCTTGCCACTTGGCTAATAGCCTAGGTCTCAGCTTCCTGTCTCCACATAGCCATCAGAGATCAGTCCTTGCCCTTGTCTGGTTGGTAAACTAATTACCATTATCGGTACCAATATCTATGTTGGTTTCACAAAACTCTTCAGTGAGGTTCCCTACTTTCTTACCTTGCCCATTCCTCAGAAAGCAGGTGTAGTTGCCTGGGTAAGCAACTACTAAAGGGAGTGATTTAATCTCTCCCCACAGGTGGGTACAATAAATTAAATGTCTTACATAATTTATCACCTGGATTATATAAAAATAACACGCATTGCAGACCTTGTGGGTTCTCCTTATCTGATCGCCTGAAATTTATAGTAGCCGGATGTGGCTGAGCTTTTGCGCATGCGATACAGTTAATTCTTTTATTTTAGATTGCAGTGTATCTCATCCAGTCTAATCATTCATTTTTATCACTGTAACCTTTTTCTAATGACAATTTATCTTCATAAGTGAAGATGGCCAGATAGACTATCTTTGGGGCAAAAGGACTTTCAATTGCATCCTTTTCCTTAACATCAATAAAATGCCCTATAGGGTCAGTACCTGAAGCATCAGCTCGTATAAAAATAACTCATTACATTAGGTGGAATTTGTACAGGGAGAGGTAGGTTTCTTAATAATAATGAACCTTTCTTTTAAAAAGGGATTGCTGGCATAATATCCATAGTTGGGCATAGCTGTAATCCATACAGCCAAAATCCATGACTACACATCCTGGCTTTATATGTGTTTGTATAGCATAGATGTATTTGCCTGACCTTGTTAACTTGGCTGATTCTCCTCCTATTTAGATTACATTTTAACCATCCATTGTTTCCATTTCTGAGCATGTCACAAAAGTCTTCCTGCAATGTGGCTGTTTGTCCTTCAGTAAAGTTAATGTTAACCACATTCCATTTCCATTGACCTGTAGTTCCTGAATTAATGTTATCTGCGGGATCCCATCTCTTGTTTTCATTATATTGCCATCTCACCTTCAGTGAAATTAAAATATTTAACCCCTCCAAGCTAAGTATTTAGGTAATCCTTTCCACTGACCCGGTTTTCCAGGGATCCCATACCTTAGGTTGACACCTTGGACCCTCATAGGATACCTAGAATAACATATAACATTTTGCCCTGTCTCCTCCCAGGCTCTGGATGTTTTCTTCGCTGAAGTTTGAGACCAGTCACTTCTAACAAATGACCACCCTTTGTAATCAGTCTCTTATAGCCTAGGAGGATAGTGGCAATTCCCTAACTACTTTACAGTGTGATAAGTGTATCCAAGAGGTACGTTCAGCTATCTGTAGGTGTGGTAACCGGAACCTGATATGGTCCTTCCAAACGAGGATGCTACCAGTGTTTTCTTTTTATAACTTTGATCAGGATCCAATTTCCTGTCCTCACAGGTTCAGGTTCAGGTACAGGGTCACCTGGAATACAATAAGAGATAGGAACTTCCTTGTTAGTTAACATTTTTGCCATATATTGAGCGAGTGTAAAATCAGACTCCTCATCCATCCTAGAGAATGGTTTTAACTGTGGTATTACAAATGGTCTACCATACATCATGTAAAAAGGTGTCAAACCTGATGCTGTAGGCGTCACATGCATATTTAGGACTACTAATGGTAAACAATACACCCAATTCTTCCATTGTTTTCTAGAATTTGTGTTATTAGTATCCCATTGTCACTGAATACTTTCTCAGGTATCCCAAACCTAGGTATTATCTCCTTTACCAATGCTTTAGTGACTGTGATAGCATCTGGGCTTGCTGTGGGGAAAACTTCTACCCAATTGGTAAATGTATCAATAATCACTAAGCAATATTTCTTCCCTTTTGAGTTTCTCATGAGAACCAAGGTCAAAGATAACCAACTTTAATAACATACGAAATCAGCATTAATATACTTGTCTTAAAGGAACAATGTCTTTCTTATTCACTACATAAGAACAAGACGGGGTCTCCAGACAAGACGGGGTCTCCAGACAAGACGGGGTCTCCAGACAAGACGGGGTCTCCAGACAATATGGCTGCTGCACAAAATGAATTCACCTAAACATTATTTCAATCACTTTCACATTTTCCACCTTTTGTTTATTTGAGGACATTTTGTACCCAAGCCAGGGACTTAAAAAGGGCTTTTCCCCCTTACAGACTTTATTTTCTTAGCTTGCTCTATGGTCATACTTGTCCTGCATAATGCCAAAAAGGTCTATACAGTGACAAAAGGTCGAGCCACTACTTGGCAAATGCCCCCTTGGGCAGCATTCAAAACATCAAACACATAATCTGTAACAATGTCCAATCTGTCGGCCACTTTCTCTATATTATGAGCATTCTTTACTGCTAAACCTACTAATATTGGCAATATTCCCAACTTGTCCTACCACGGTACATATTGGTCATAATTGTCGCACTGTCACTTACTGTCCTAATGGGACTTTTACCCCTGCAGATATAACAGGTTGTGGGCAGCATCTTCCCCAAACCTAAAGACACCCGGGTAACATGACCTCCGGGCTCTCATTGCTGCCATGTACTTCTTACTTATGAGTGACAACAACCAGTGACCTTCACCTCATAACTCCACATAAAACTCCTCAAGTTGTAATTCACAATACCGTGGCATATTACATACATTATAATTATAAACCTCAGACAATAGGGTCTCAACTAATAAAATAATCACCAATCTCATGCTATCACCCCTCAGGTTTGGGTCCCATCAGTTCATTGACAAGTCCTGTACATCAAATCAATCAATCAATCACCTTTATATAAGAAAACCCTCTCTGTCCCTCTGGACGGGGCACATAGATAATATGCAGTTACAGGGTACATTTTACCTCACACTTGTTGTTACTCTTTTCAGCTGGATTTGTACCTTGATCTGAGCTGATTACCTGTAACATCTTCTACTCACAGAAATATTCACAAATATCATATATCTTATCTGACAAGTGTCTCAAACCAAATTTTTTCTTATCTACTCTGAGATTCAAGTTAACACCCTTATACATATACCTAATATCTTAGGAAGCTAAAATTCAATGAAATCCATACAAAATATGTTAGAATGGATATTGTGGACTTGGGAACTGTCCTCTATGGTCTTACATTCCCCTGTAGATTCATGTTAAACAGGTTAAACAACATTTTTAGAATAGTTTGTAAAGCCATATGCTGAACACTTTAGCTAGGATTTCTACCATCCCCCCTGTTGAGACATGGCTTGTCCCATGGCGCAATATGACTGCATATCTGAATAAGTTGCTGGGTAGGATCTATTTATTCTTACAAGATCCATCTACAAACAGAATGAGATCACTTTTTAGTAGTGGAGTATCTTTGAGATCTGATCTTGGTTCCACTCTTTCTGCTATGGAGGATAGGCAATCATGTGGTGCACCATCCTCCGCAGTAGGCATCAAGGTCGAAGAATTTAAATTGGTGCATCTTCCTATGATAAATAACACTAATGTGGTGGAAGCTCTTATAGCTTCTGCGGCGGCTACAACTGATTTAATAATCAGGTAGTCCAAGCACTGAAGAGCCTACAAGAACCTGTTTTATCTGAAAATAAAATGTCTCCTCATAAATCAAACACATCAATGGTCCTGTAATAGCAGCATAATTGGCTCTCCATCTCCTGCAGAAGTTGGTCATACCCAAAAAGGACATCATTTGCCTTTTTGTCAGAGGTTTCGGTGCTTGGAGTATTGCTGACTTGCTTTCTTCATCTAGATGTTTACCTTCTCGGGTAATATGGTGTATGGAATGCCTGTATGATGCCGAGGCTAGTAAGTATATGCCCTAGTACTTCTGTGAAGTGGGTTCCTCTATCACTCTCAATTACTTCAGGGACCCCATATCGGCATACTACTTCGCTGAGTATTTTCTTAGCAGTGTTTTTTTAGCTGTGTTTTTGGTTACTGGTCATACCTCAGGCCAGTTTGAAAACACGTCAGTACATACGAGGACATATTCATATACACCTACCTCGGGTAGCTGTATGTAGTCCACCTGCAGTCGCTGGAAGGGGTAATCAGGGCGAGGCATATCAGGCAACCCTCTACATGTCGAGCAGCTGCGTTCTGAAATCCAGGGGTAAACCAGTGATGTATTGGTTTGCCTGCTGAAGTCAGAAAGCCTCTTGGTCGCCATATTGTCTCATAACCATGTGTGACTCCAAAAGACATACCTTCAGTCTGTATAGACGTTCACCCTTTTACCTGTGCCCATCTTACATGCCTCAGCGAGTGCCATGAGTTCTGTCTCCTGGGCAGAGCTGCTGGATGGCAGTGACTTTTGCAGCACTGTCTTACCTTCCTGGACTACGGCAGACCCGGTGGTGAAATGTCCTGTCTGCTCATTCCAGTATCTGGATCCGTCTACAAAATACTGAACATCATAGTTAGTCATTTGTGACACCCGGTAACTCTTCGCTTCAAGTTTCATTAAACTGTGACAATCAGACTCATGTTTCATATCAAACAAGACATTGTCATTTGCAAGTCCGTACATTAAGGGTCTGGCATCCCCCCTTTCCCCTCCTTTCTCTACAACCATAGACAGAGTCGTAGCTAGGTTCTCCAGCACCCGGGGCAAAGATTCAGTTTGGCGCCCCCCCCCCAACCTCTTTCCCGACATCTCCTTCCCCCTCGCCATGTTTGTTTTCTCTACCAATCGACGTGTCATTTCTTTTTATGTAACGCGAGCATAAAATTATTTGTACATTTCACAAGCAATATGGTTCTATACACAACACCAGAACAAAGCTCAGTACATATATACAGCACCAGAACAAAGCTCATTACATATATACAGCACAATAACCAAGCTCATTACATATATACAGCACCAGAACCAAGCTCATTACATATATACAGCACCAGAACCAAGCTCAGTACATATATACAGCACCAGAACCAAGCTCAGTACATATATACAGCCCCAGAACCAACCTCAGTACATATATACAGCACCAGAACTAAGCTCAGTACATATATACAGCAGAACAAAGCTCAATACATATATACAGCACCAGAACAAAGCTCATTACATATATACAGCACAATAACCAAGCTCATTACATATATACAGCCCCAGAACCAAGCTCATTACATATATACAGCAACAGAACCAAGCTCAATACATATATACAGTCCCAGAACAAAGCTCATTACATATATACAGCACAATAACCAAGCTCATTACATATATACAGCACCAGAACTAAGCTCAGTACATATATACAGCACCAGAACAAAGCTCATTACATATATACAGCACAATAACCAAGCTCATTACATATATACAGCCCCAGAACCAAGCTCAGTACAAATATACACAACACCAAAACCAAGCTCAGTACATATATACAGTTCCAGAACAAAGCTCATTATATATATATATATATATATATATATATATACACACACACCCACACACACACACACACACACACACACACACACACACACACACATACACACACACACAACACCAGAACAAAGCTCATTACAAATACATTTCAGTACAGAGATCATTTTATCAGTCAGGTTAGCAGCTTCCAGTATGACCTGAATAATGGTAATGATTTACTGGGAGTTGCTTACACCCCAAAAAACAGTACCCGCCACCATCTATAAAGATCATACAGTAATAATTAGGCTTCGTTCTCGCCTGCATCGTGGTTTTGTTCATGGGTTCCATCAGACCTTTCCGTCAGGGGAACCCACGAACAGAAACCAAACGGAACCATAGCTTTCTGTTACCATTTCAATGATAACGCTTCCGTTGCTAATGGTTTCTGTTTGTCTCCGTTTCAATAGGTTTCCGTTTTATTTGCGGTATCAATAGAGTAGTCGACTGTATCCACCTGTAACTTAGATGAGATGTATTACAGGTGGATCCAGCGTGTCAGAGACAGGACCCGCTGAAACTGAACCCATCAGTCCCACAGACCTGACAAGTTCAGGATTTAGCGTAAGATACAGCTGCTCTGTATACAGGATACAGAGGAGCAGCTGTATCTCAAAAAGTAAAAAGATTTTTTAATAGAAACTAATTATAAAGTTGCACAAAACACACTGACTGACATTTAAAAAAAAAATCCCTTTCACAGGTGTACATAACCTTTAATGCAAACAATCAGATGGTAACAACCATTGTCCAGTACAACACGCAGCACATGCAATTTTACCAAAAGTCGCTGCAGTTTTTAAATTATTGTTAACGTCTGCAAAAAAACTCCATGGACATTAACAATCATTTGAAAACTGCGCTGACTCGTGGGAATGAAACACGTTGACGTGGTTTGCAGCTGTATCGTTGTAAGACAGCAGCTACTATATGTATGTACTGTATGGGTATGTTCACACAGGGCAGATACGCTGTGTAAAAGCACTGCCCAGTGGTGCTGTTTTTCGGCAAGAAATGGCCGCTTGGGAAAGATGAGCAGAAAAAAATAATGGATGCTTACCATGGCGACGCTTCCCTCCTACATCCTGCAGCCCTGAGATGATGTTCCATCCCATGTGACCCTGCGATTGACTGTAGCGGTCACATGGGATGAAACGTCGTCCCAGGAGGCCGGCCCGGAAAAAGATAAGTATAAGATTAACATTTTTCCTGAGTTGCGTTTTTTGCAGCGGAATCGCTGCATTTCCGCCGCAAAAAAACACAACATCTGCTATTTGTTGCGAATTTTACTTCCCCATTGAATTAAATGGGGAAAACCCCAAACAAATAAGCAGCATTTACGCAAATACAATTAACATGCTGCGGATTAAAGAAACGGACCGCAGGTCAATTACTGAGCCTTTGTCCCGCTCATCGTATGGGTGAGATTTATTCAGATCTCACCCACTCTGCTGCTACTACATTTGGGCTCGTCCACACGTAACGGAATTGCTGCGTATTTAAATACGCAGGAAAATACAGTAGCAGCAAAGTGGGTGATACTTATCAAATCCCATCCACACACTGCGTTCAATTTCTGACCAGAAATTGACCTGCGGTACATATTTTTCGTACCGCAGTACGTCAATTCCTGCTGCGGAAAGTGGACTGAATTGCTGCGTTTTTCAGAGATGTCACCATCCCCCAATATTGTGAAAAACGCAGCAAAATCCGCACCATTTTATGCAGCAAAAAACACAAGAAATGGTGCTGTTTTTCCACAGCGGAATGTCTGCTAGTTGCTGCAGAAATGTTCTGTAGCAATTCCAATACGTGTGGCGAAGCCCTTATACTGCAGATTTAGGGTTTGTCCACACACACAAGAAAATTGCTGCAGCAATTCCGTTGAAAGTCATGGGCACACATGAACACATACACATCACACACTATATATACACACATGAACGATGTGTGCAGCCTCTATACCTCAATCAACCACACGAGAGGCCTTCATACTGTATCTGAAGCGTTACAACAGTCTAATTATACCCATGAATGTATTAACCTTCTTATGTGTCTCTTGGAAATTGTCCTCACAGAAAATTATTTCTTATTTGGTGACTCCTTCTATGCACAGAGGAGGGGTACGGCCATGGGATCTAACGTGGCTCCCACATACGCAAATATGTTTATGACAGCTTTGGAGGAAGGCGCCGTCTATGTCTCTCCCCACTTCACTAAGGTTTTGAGGTGGTGGAGATACATAGACGACATCTTCGTCATCTGGACAGGCACTCAAGTGGAGTTGGAATGTTTCTTTAGCTTTTTGAATAATATAGATGATGATATTAAATTCACTATGGATTCTTCAACAACATCTCTAAATTTTCTTGACACTAGAGTTTATATTCAGGAACATAAACTTACCACAGATTTGTATAGTAAACCTACAGATCGTAACAATTTACTGAGGTTTGAAAGCTGCCACCCCCATCCTATGATCGCTTCTCTCCCCTGCAGCCAGATGTTGAGGGTGAAAAGGATTGTGCAGGATCCTTCAACTCTCGACGTCAGGTTGAGCGATATGTCTCAGAAATTCAGGAATCGGGGGTACCCTAAAAAACTATTGGACAATAAAAAATCTAAAGTGGAGGGGATTTCGAGATGTGATCTTCTGCAAAATCGCAAACAATCGCCCTCCCATAGACTAACACTGGTGTCTACATACTCTCATAAGAGCAATGATATTGCCAACATCATTAAAAAAGAATGGGGGATACTTAGGAGTTCTTTTGATAAAATCCCGGAATTTGAGGTCCCACCACGTATAGCCTATCGCAGGACCAAAAATTTGAGAGATCGTTTAGTACATGCTGATGTGGGCTCTTTGACTAAGAATTATCAGTCTTTATTAGCCCCCAAAAAATTTGGTTGCTTCCCGTGTTTAGGTTGTAATAACTGTAGGAATATGGTTAAGAGTGAGATGTTCACCCATCCTGTCAAAGGTTCTACCTACAAAATTAAACATCATCTTACATGTAAATCGGTCCATGTAATATATATCATTCAATGTCCTTGCAAATTATTGTATGTAGGTGAAACCTCTCTAGATTGCAGAAAACGTATCAATAACCATAAGTCCACCATTCGTACCAAGAAAATTGACCTACCATTACCTAAACATTTTGTGGAAAATAACCATGGCGAGAATGACTTTAAGTTATATATTGTTGATCATGTGCCGCGCCATAGACGAGGAGGAGATAGGATCTCCAAACTAAAAAGATTGGAGTTGGAATGGATTTTTAAATTAGACACCTTATCCCTTAGAGGTCTCAATATAGACTTCAAGATCTTTCCAAGTTTCTCTAGATAACCCAGTGGTACATTCTGATTTGAACATCTGCCCGTACATTCATCTTCCCCTTGTTCCTCCCCCTCCTCTGTGCATTAGGAGAATAGGAAATAATTTGACCATATCTATAATATAATTATATTTTGTATGCTATTTACAATGTCTAGGTCTGATATATATTGTCAGTGTCCTATAAACTATTTTATATATTTTTCTTTTTATCCTAGATATTACTCTCAAGATTTGCCTCAAGGATCGGTTGAGGCTGTATATTTGCACTATTCTTATACCTGATTATATGCATCCTATTTTTTGAAAAGTTTTCCCATATATGTTATTCATGTCTTCCGTCAGTATTTCTAAGACGATGTGTAAATCTATGTCTGTATATTGTGAGTTTTATATATACCCATATGTGTGCCTAAATCCCCATCATTACAGATGAGGCATAGGGATTATTGGTCTGAGATATAATGTTTATTCATAGTTCACAGATAAAGTATATATAGATCACATCGTTTTATATTTGACCAATTAGACTCCATAGTGGATGGGATGTATGTGCAACATATGGAGTGATGTTGCCCTTTTCCAAAATGGGTCCGACGTTCCTTAATGGGCATTGCGCAGATGCGAATCCACGATATGTCCAATGACTCATATTTGAGACGGACAGGATCCGACGTCATCCATGGGAAACACTTGTGGGTGTATAGCCCTCTTTCAATATGGCGACTAGCGCCTCTAGTAGACAATGCGCATGCGTATAATGACGTATCATGCGATGACTCATACACACAGGTGCCAGGATTACGCAATGCTTAGTTTTCATGTAGTAGGAAAGTGCACAACGCTATCAGCCGATCCAGCGAGGGTAAGATGTTTTTAACTTTATTGTATACACCTGTTTTCTTACACTATCACATGTCATTATACACGTGTAGCCCATCTGATTGATTGGCCTTATTACAGTGAATGCACTATTTATACTATGTATATGTAATGTTTTTTAATTTATTTTTCTATTCATGTATTAGCACATCCATAGGGGATCCTATTAATATAAAAATTTTGTATACCTGTTGTAGCATTATTGCACAAGTTTATTATATGTATGTAATTGGCTTTATGACCCTGCTTTACATATATATGCGCTTTATGTGTCACATTATTATGCTTGAGAAAGGCTCGTATTGAGCTGAAACGTTGCACCGTGGAATAAAAGGATCTTCACTTTGAAAATTCGGTAGTGCTGTCTCCATTTCTTTTTTGTCTTGACTGAGGGGTCACTCGGACTGTGACCCAGGAGACGTGCACCCTCTTGAAAAATTTATCCTGTGCTGCTGATCTATACACACACTATATATACACACATGAACAATCACACACTATATACACACACATGAACAATCACACACTATATATACACACACATGAACACATCACACACTATGTATACACACACATGAACACATCACACACTATGTATACACACACATGAACACATCACACACTATGTACACACATGTACACATCACATACACTATATATACACATGAACAGTCACACACTATATATACACACACATGAACACGTACACATCACACACTATCTATACACACAAACACATCACACACTATATATACACATGAACACATCACACACTATATATACACACATACACATCACAAATATGCATATTACATGCACACATTATACACACATAAAGTACACATTGTAAACACACATGCACTTACCTTTTATGTAGGATCATTGTGAAGGGAGTTCTGCAGATTGATGGCCCGACACAGTGCCGCAGACAGTCTCCCTTCCCCCTCCCTCAAGTCCCGAATGATAACAGCAGCAGCCTGAGGAGAGGTGTAAAGAGTAAGGAGGGGGGCTGGAGGTGGAGATTTGTTAGCAGCACAGACTACAGCTGCTGTTACAGTCGGGCGGCAGTTCTTAGCTGCTGTGCCCTGCGCCCGAGGCCAGAAGCTCACCTAGAAGGCAGGCCACTGACACTGATCGTTGGCGCCCCCCCACTATGATGTGTCCGGGGCACATGCCCCGCCTGCCCCCCCCCCCCTAGCTATGCCCCTGCCATAGGCATAGTGATGGTTGTGTGGGGTTGGGTGGTCTTGGATACCAGTAAACCTATATGGGAAAATGACAACAATAATGAGACCGTTTCCTAAGCACATATGTCAACAGAGATACAACACAAATCATCAACATATTGCAATAGACAAGTGGTGGTGTGTTTGGGGGACCTCTTATCCAGCAGCTCTTTCATTTCATGGATGACAATATCAGGGGAATTTGCTGCAGCCTGGGGAAGACCATCCAGGCATACGGTTTGCCTCTGTGTGTAAAGGGAAATATATATATATATATATATATATATATATATATATATATATATATATATATATATATATATATATATATATATATTAGTAACAATCCGGAGAGAGAAGGACAGAGAAAAACGGGATATAAGGGAGAGAGAGAGAGAGAGATCAGCTGTTTTTGTTAGACTAGCTTTAACATGTAGGCTGCCTGCAGGATCAATGTAATGGCAACAGTTTATTATTATTATTATTATTATTCCCTCTTTGTTTCTTCAACTCCAACAATTTATTACAAGTTCAAGGCTGTAAAGGATCTGCCAGGTACTACGTCTGTGTATACTCCCGGGATTAATCAGTCGACACCTGAGGCCAGACCTCTTAGACTGACACCATCTCCCACCAATCAGGGTGGCAGGCTAAGGAGTGGGAGAGCCTATCGCGGCCTGGTCAGTCGGAGTTAGCTCCGCCCCCTGTCCATTTATACCTGCCGTGTTCTCTTCCTCAGTGCTTGTTATTCTTCTTGGATTCCTGGCCCCACTGCTGCCTTGCTCCAGCCTGCTTCTGCCGTGCTTCTGCCTTGCTTCAGTTCCGCTTATCCTGCTTCGCTTTGCCCCTGGCTTGCTTCCTGCTCCGTGCTCTCGTTTGTATACTCCACTACATCCTGATCCTGACTGACTCATTCACTGCTCCGTTTCCTCGCGGCGTTCCGTGGGCTACTGCCCCTTCCCTTGCGTGTTCCCTGTTTGTACTCCCTTGCACTTAGACAGCGTAGGGACCGCCGCCAAGTTGTACCCCGTCGCCTAGGGCGGGTCGTTGCAAGTAGGCAGGGACAGGGCGGTGGGTAGATTAGGGCTCACTTGTTCCCTTCACCTCCTTCCTGCCATTACATAATAACAAGCCCATACCTAGTCTACCACTTCTCCTACACTGACGCTATCATGGACCCCCTTGAGACCCTGACCCAGCAGATGCAGGGCCTCTCCCTACAGGTCCAGGCCCTGGCTCAGAGGGTCAACCAGGGTGACGCTGCCTTAGTAGTACCCCTCACCTCACCTCTAGAACCCGACCTCAAGTTACCTGACCGGTTCTCAGGGGACCGTAAGACTTTTCTCTCCTTCCGGGAGAGTTGCAGACTTTATTTCCGCCTAAAACCTCACTCCTCAGGTTCCGAGAACCAGCGGGTGGGTATCATTATATCCCGACTCCAGGAAGGGCCCCAAGAGTGGGCCTTCTCCTTGGCTCCTGACGCCCCTGAACTTTCCTCCGTTGATCGTTTTTTCTCTGCCCTCTGACTCATTTACGACGAGACTGACAGGACTGCCTTAGCCGAGAGTCAGCTGGTGACCTTACGTCAGGGTAGGAGACCTGTTGAGGAATACTGTTCTGATTTTAGAAAGTGGTGCATAGCTTCTCGGTGGAACGACCCGGCCCTAAGGTGCCAGTTTAGGTTAGGATTATCTGACGCCCTGAAGGATCTGCTGGTTAGCTACCCCTCTTCTGACTCCCTAGACCAGGTTATGGCCCTAGCAGTACCACTTGACCGACGTCTCAGGGAACGTCAGCTTGAACGTTTCAATGTGTTCCCCTCTGACTTCCCTGCGATTCCCCCCGAGGTCCCGTCTCCTCGCTCTTCCACGGAGGACTCGGAGGTACCTATGCAACTCGGGGCCTCCATGTCCCCCCGACAACGTAGAGAGTTTCGCAGGAAGAATGGTCTCTGCTTCTATTGTGGGGACGACAAGCATCTACTGAACACCTGTCCCAGGCGCAAGAATAAACAGCCGGAAAACTTCCGCGCCTAAGTGATCATCGGGGAGGTCACTTGGGCGCACAGGTATTTCCCGTTAATATGAAACGCAATAAAATTTTGCTTCCCTTTCAGGTCTCGTTTGCTGGCCAGTCTGCCACTGGCAGTGCCTTCGTGGATTCTGGCTCATCTGCTAATATCATGTCTGTGCAATTTGCTATGTCTCTAAAAATGCCTTTTATTGATTTGCCTAAACCTGTCCCGGTAGTGGGTATCGACTCCACTCCTCTTGCTAATGGTTATTTTACTCAGCATACCCCTGTTTTTGAACTCCTTGTTGGCTCCATGCATTTGGAGCAGTGCTCTGTACTGGTGATGCAGGGATTATCGTCCGATCTGGTATTAGGTCTTCCCTGGTTGCAGCTGCATAATCCCACGTTTGATTGGAATACTGGGGATCTCACCAAATGGGGTAGTGAATGCATGACGTCATGTCTTTCGGTTAACTCTATTTCTCCCCGTTAGGAGGTAAACACGCTACCTGAGTTTGTTCAGGACTTCGCTGATGTGTTTTCTAAGGAGGCCTCCGAGGTGTTGCCCCCTCATAGAGATTACGATTGCGCCATCGATTTGGTGCCTGGTGCAAAGCTTCCTAAGGGTAGGATATTTAATCTCTCATGTCCTGAACGTGAAGCTATGAGGGAGTATATCCAAGAATGCCTGGCCAAGGGTTTCATTCGCCACTCGACTTCTCCTGTAGGTGCTGGCTTCTTCTTCGTAGGGAAGAAGGATGGTGGTCTTAGGCCGTGCATTGATTATCGGAACCTGAATAAGGTCACCGTAAGGAACCAGTATCCCCTTCCTTTAATTCCGGATCTTTTTAATCAGGTTCAGGGGGCCCAATGGTTTTCTAAGTTCGATCTACGGGGGGCATATAACCTTATCCGCATCAAAGAGGGGGATGAGTGGAAAACTGCGTTCAACACACCCGAAGGTCATTTCGAATACCTGGTCATGCCCTTTGGGTTGTGTAATGCCCCTGCCGTCTTCCAGAATTTTATTAATGAAATTCTGAGAGATTACCTGGGTAATTTTCTTGTAGTGTACCTTGATGACATACTGGTGTTTTCCAAGGACTAGTCCTCCCACGTGGAGCATGTCAGGAAGGTCCTCCAGGTCCTCCGGGAAAATAATCTGTTTGCGAAGACCGAAAAATGTGTGTTTGGGGTACAGGAGATTCCATTTTTAGGTCAAATCCTCACTCCTCATGAATTCCGCATGGACCCTGCCAAGGTTCAGGCTGTGGCGGAATGGGTCCAACCTGCCTCCCTGAAGGCGCTACAGTGTTTTTTGGGGTTCGCTAACTATTACAGGAGATTTATTGGCAACTTCTCGGTCGTCGCTAAGCCTCTTACGGACCTTACTCGCAAGGGTGCTGATGTCCTCCATTGGCCCCCTGAGGCCGTCCAGGCTTTTGAGACCCTCAAGAAGTGCTTTATCTCGGCCCCCGTGCTGGTTCAGCCCAACCAAAGGGAGCCATTTATTGTGGAAGTTGACGCATCCGAGGTGGGAGTGGGGGCCGTCTTGTCCCAGGGTACCAGCTCCCTCACCCATCTCCGCCCCTGTGCTTACTTCTCTAGGAAGTTTTCGCCCACGGAGAGTAACTATGATATTGGCAACCGCGAACTTTTAGCCATTAAATGGGCTTTTGAAGAGTGGCGTCACTTCCTGGAGGGAGCCAGACACCAGGTAACGGTCCTTACTGACCACAAGAATCTGGTTTTCCTAGAATCTGCCCGGAGGCTTAATCCTAGACAAGCTCGTTGGGCACTATTCTTTACCAGATTTAATTTCTTGGTTACCTATAGGGCTGGGTCCAAAAATATTAAGGCTGATGCACTGTCACGTAGTTTCATGGCCAATCCTCCTTCCGAGAAGGATCCTGCTTGTATTTTACCCCCTGGTATAATCGTTTCTGCCACTGATTCTGATTTAGCTTCTGACATCGCGGCTGATCAAGGTTCAGCTCCCGGGAACCTCCCTGGGGACAAACTGTTTGTCCCCCTGCAATACCGGCTAAGGGTACTCAGGGAAAACCATGACTCTGTACTATCTGGTCATCCTGGCATCTTGGGTACCAAACACCTCATTACCAGAAACTATTGGTGGCCTGGGTTGCCTAAAGACGTTAGGGCTTACGTCGCCGCTTGTGAGGTTTGTGCTAGGTCCAAGACCCCTAGGTCCCGACCTGCAGGCTTACTACGTTCCTTGCCCATTCCCCAGAGACCTTGGACCCATATCTCCATGGATTTTATCACCGATTTGCCTCCTTCTCAGGACAAGTCGGTGGTGTGGGTTGTAGTAGACCGCTTCAGCAAGATGTGCCACTTTGTGCCCCTTAAAAAACTACCTAACGCCAAGACGTTAGCTTCTTTGTTTGTTAAACACATTCTGCGTCTCCATGGGGCCCCAGTCAATATCGTTTCTGACAGAGGGGTACAATTTGTTTCCTTATTTTGGAGAACTTTTTGTAAAAAGTTGGAGATTGATCTGTCCTTCTTCTCCGCCTTCCATCCCGAAACTAATGGCCAAACGGAAAGGACTAACCAATCCCTGGAACAATATTTAAGGTGTTTCATCTCTGACTGTCAATTTGATTGGGTCTCATTCCTTCCCCTCGCCGAATTTTCCCTGAATAACTGGGTCAGTAACTGGTCAGGGGTCTCCCCGTTTTTCTGTAATTTCGGGTTTAACCCAAGGTTCTCCTCCGTTTCTCCTGGTTGTTCCAATAATCCCGAGGTAGAGGACGTTCATCGGGAACTGTGCACAGTCTGGGCCCAGGTTCAGAAGAACCTAGAGGCGTCCCAGAGCGTACAAAAGATTCAGGCTGATAGTAAACGTTCTGCTAACCCCCGGTTTGTCGTCGGGGATCTGGTCTGGTTGTCGTCCAGGAACTTGCGCCTTAAGGTCCCGTCCAGGAAGTTTGCTCCCTGATTTATTGGACCTTATAAGATCATTGAAGTCCTCAACCCTGTATCTTTCCATCTGGAGCTGCCTCCATCCTTTCGCATACATGACGTCTTCCATGCCTCCCTCCTTAAACGCTGCTCCCCGTCCTGGTCCCCCTCCTGTTCCCGTTCTCACCCCTGAGGGGGTGGAATTCGAGGTGGCCAAGATTATGGACAGTAGGATGATCCAGGGCTCCCTCCAGTACCTGGTCCATTGGAGAGGATACGGGCCGGAGGAGAGGACTTGGGTACCTGCTCGTGATGTTCACGCTGGGGTATTGATCAGGAGGTTCCACCTTCTCTTCCCCACTAAACCGGGTCCTCTTAGTAAGGGTCCGGTGGCCCCTCATAAAAGGGGGAGTACTGTAAAGGATCTGCCAGGTACTACGTCTGTGTATACTCCCGGGATTAATCAGTCGACACCTGAGGCCAGACCTCTTAGACTGACACCGGCTCCCACCAACCAGGGTGGCAGGCTCAGGAGTGGGAGAGCCTATCGCGGCCTGGTCAGTCGGAGTTAGCTCCGCCCCCTGTCCATTTATACCTGCCGTGTTCTCTTCCTCAGTGCTTGTTATTCTTCTTGGATTCCTGGCCCCACTGCTGCCTTGCTCCAGCCTGCTTCTGCCGTGCTTCTGCCTTGCTTCAGTTCCGCTTATCCTGCTTCGCTTTGCCCCTGGCTTGCTTCCTGCTCCGTGCTCTCGTTGGTATACTCCACTACATCCTGATCCTGACTGACTCATTCACCGCTCCGTTTCCTCGCGGCGTTCCGTGGGCTACTGCCCCTTCCCTTGCGTGTTCCCTGTTTGTACTCCCTTGCACTTAGACAGCGTAGGGACCGCCGCCAAGTTGTACCCCGTCGCCTAGGGCGGGTCGTTGCAAGTAGGCAGGGACAGGGCGGTGGGTAGATTAGGGCTCACTTGTTCCCTTCACCTCCTTCCTGCCATTACAAAGGCTTTCCCTAATCACCAAGAGTTAATCACATTGGAGACATCTACATTAGGGTAACCATCAGTCATCAAACCTTCTTTTACTTGCTGTAACTCAATAACTGGATATATCCCCTGTTCTAGGCTTTGGCATTCTGCTTATCATGGTTAGTTCATCATCATCATCCTCCCCCATCATCATGTTAGGTGACATACAATACATGGGTGAAGCATGCAGGGTTATAATTGCTGTAAGAGAATCACTCTAATAGTAGAAAACGCTTATAACCCCAACAGAAAAGATGCAGAACTTACTTTTCTGAATTATTAACTCGCTAACTCACTCGTGACCACGAGCGCAATAATAGTCGCAACGTGGACGTGCGAGAGTGCTGTCCAGATTCGCGGACGGGAGTCGTTACCCGCCACGTCACACACTGAGTTTATAATAAAGTGTCTCATCTTAGACCCACGTTCTGGTGTAAATCTGTAATACACAGAGAGACTATACCATATACTTCCCTTCATTCACACAGCAAACATACAGTTACTATATCAATATTACACATATTCTGCAACCTGTAATATAAACCAAAGTCTTCCTATGGAGATTGGACATCAAATCATTAATTACAGCAGTTTATATAGCCAGTATGATGTACACACACCAGGAGATGGGGAGACCGAGTGTACAATACCACTGGCACATCATGTCTATATAATATAATGCGGTAAAGATAAAGGTTCGTTTATTATATACAATGGTTAGCTGAACAGATGGGATTCCTGTCACTCCCTGTCTGGTCACTCACACAGTAGAATCAGTAACTTCTGTTCTCCCACAAGACACGTCATCATTCTCCATGTAATACACATAATATCACACTCCTCAATACTCACAAGTTTTATGCTGATCAGTCTTACACTTCATGTTCCTGGGGTTTTGACAGTATTTTTCCTATGAATTTGTCCTGGTAACCATTTTACCTAGGACCATACCTAATTGGACTCCTTTATACACATTTATTTATTTAACCCTCATGCATTCATTCTTCACAGTCAAGGAGTCTCATATATGATTCATATCATACATTCACAGAAGCAGAAACCTATACACATCATTACCTTACACAGCACAAACAGACACTTATAAAGACACACAGATGTTCCCCTCTTATCTCAATCATTCAATGCTTATAACCACAATATTGAACTTTACACAAATAATCATAACACTCTATAGTCCTTAATCTATAGGAGATCCTCCAAATCTCCAAGTACTTTTACGTGCTGCACTCAGTTATTTATTACCTGTAGCCTTGTAAAGAGATATGTTATCTCTTTACTCCACCACGATACTTATGTAAATACTTCACTCCTCTTTCTAAGGCCTCATGCACACGACCTATTTTCAGACGTAATGGATGCGTTTTACGCCTCGAATTACGTCTGAAAAGACGGCTCCAATATATCAGCAAACATCTGCCCATTGCTTTCAATGGGTTTGCCGATGTTCTGTGCCGATGACCTGTCATTTTACACATCGCTGTCAAATGACGATGTGTAAAAAAGACGGCTCGTCAAAAGAAGTGCAGGACACTTATATACATTATATGCGGGACACTTATATACACTATATGCAGGACGCTTATATACATTATATGCAGGACGCTTATATACATTATATGCGGGACACTTCTATACATTATATGTGGGGCACTTATATACATTATATGCGGGACACTTATATACATTATATGCGGGACACTTATATACATTATATGCGGGACACTTATATACATTATATGCGGGACACTTATATACATTATATGCGGGACACTTATATACATTATATGCGGGACACTTATATACATTATATGCGGGACACTTATATACATTATATGCGGGACACTTATATACATTATATGCGGGACACTTATATACATTATATGCGGGGCACTTATATACTCTATATGCGGGACACTTATATACATTATATGCGGGACACTTATATACATTATATACGGGACACTTATATACATTATATGCGGGACACTTATATACATTATATGCAGGACACTTATATACATTATATGCGGGACACTTATAGACATTATATGCGGGACACTTATATACTCTATATGCGGGACACTTATATACATTATATGCGGGACACTTATATACATTATATGCGGGACACTTATATACATTATATGCGGGACACTTATATACATTATATGCGGGACACTTATATACATTATATGCAGGACACTTATATACATTATATGCGGGACACTTATATACATTATATGTGGGACACTTATATACATTATATGCGGGACACTTATATACATTATATGCGGGACACTTATATACATTATATGCGGGACACTTATATACATTATATGCGGGACACTTATATACATTATATGCGGGACACTTATATACATTATATGCGGGACGCTTATATGCATTATATGCGGGACACTTATATACATTATATGCGGGACACTTATATACATTATATGCGGGACACTTATATACATTTATATGCGGGACGCTTATATACATTACATGCGGGACACTTATATACATTATATGCGGGACACTTATATACATTATATGCGGGGCACTTATATACATTATATGCGGGACACTTCTATACATTATATGCGGGACACTTATATACATTATATGCAGGACACTTATATACATTATATGCGGGACACTTATATACATTATATGCGGGACACTTATATACATTATATGAGGGACACTTCTTGAGACGTAATTGGAGCCCTTTTTCATTGACTCCAATGAAGAACAGCTCCAAATTACGGCCGTAAAAGACGACTCGCAAAACGCGAGTACGAGCTATTACTTCTGAAATTCAGGAGCTGTTTTCTCCTGAAAACAGCTCCGTAATTTCAGACGTAATTGCAGTTATCGTGTGCACATACCCTAAAATAATTCAACTGCCCACCCCCCTCTACTTGATAACATATTAAACACTTTGTCAGCAAAAAACCTTTGTCGAGAAACTTGTAGAGCTCAATACACACTTTAGTTTCTGATACATAAATTTAAAATAAAACATTCCTAACAGAGGGGGCAGCGTTTGTGAGGAGCCTTAAGGGAGGGGGAAGCGCTTGTGAGGATGTAAGGAGTCTTGAGGGAAGGGGAAGTGCTTGTGAGGAGCCTTAAGGGAGGGGGAAGCACTTGTGAGGGTATAAGGAGCCTTAAGGGAGGGGGATGCGCTTGTGGGGGGCCTTAAGGGAGGGGGAAGCGCTTGTGAGGATGTAAGGAGCCTTAAGGGAGGGGGAAGCACTTGTGAGGATGTAAGGAGCCTTAAGGGAGGGGAAGCGCTTGTGAGGATGTAAGGAGTCTTAAGGGAAGGGGAAGTGCTTGTGAGGAGCCTTAAGGGAGGGGGAAGCACTTGTGAGGGTATAAGGAGCCTTAAGGGAGGGGGAAGCCCTTGTGAGGATGTAAGGAGCCTTAAGGGAGGGGGAAGCGCTTGTGAGGATGTGAGGGGCCTTAAGGGAGGGGGAAGGGCTTGTGAGGATGTAAGGAGCCTTAAGGGAGGGGAAGCGCTTGTGAGGATGTAAGGAGTCTTAAGGGAAGGGGAAGTGCTTGTGAGGAGCCTTAAGGGAGGGGGAAGCACTTGTGAGGGTATAAGGAGCCGTAAGGGAGGGGGCAGCGCTTGTGAGGATGTAAGGAGCCTTAAGGGAGGGGGAAGCGCTTGTGAGGATGTGAGGGGCCTTAAGGGAGGGGGAAGCGCTTGTGAGGATGCAAGGAGCCTTAAAGGAGGGGAAGCACTTGTGAGGTTATAAGGAGCCTTAAGGGAGGGGGCAGCGCTTGTGAGGATGTAAGGAGCCTTAAGGGAGGGGGAAGCGCTTGTGAGGATGTAAGGAGCCTTAAGGGAGGGGGGAGCGCTTGTGAGGGTGTGAGGGGCCTTAAGGGAGGGGGAAGCGCTTGTGAGGATGTGAGGAGCCTTAAGGGAGGGGGAAGCACTTGTGAGGGTATAAGGAGCCTTTAAGGGAGGGGGCAGCGCTTGTGAGGATGTAAGGAGCCTTAAGGGAGGGGGAAGCGCTTGTGAGGATGTAAGGAGCCTTAAGGGAGGGGGGAACGCTTGTGAGGGTGTGAGGGGCCTTAAGGGAGGGGGAAGCGCTTGTGAGGATGTAAGGAGCCTTAAGGGAGGGGGGAGCGCTTGTGAGGATGTGAGGAGCCTTAAGGGAGGGGGAAGCGTTTGTGAGAATGTGAGGGGCCTTAAGGGAGGGGGAAGCCCTTGAGAGGATGTAAGGAGCCTTAAGGGAGGGGAAGCGCTTGTGAGGATGTGAGGGGCCTTAAGGGAGGGGGAAGCTCTTGTGAGGATGTAAGGAGCCTTAAGGGAGGGGGAAGCGCTTGTGAGAAGCCTTAAGGGAGGGGGAAGCGCTTGTGAGGATGTAAGAAGCCTTAAGGGAGGGGAAGCGCTTGTGAGGATGTGAGGGGCCTTAAGGGAGGGGAAGCCCTTGAGAGGATGTAAGGAGCCTTAAGGGAGGGGGAAGTGCTTGTGAGGATGTAAGGAGCCTTAAGGGAGGGGGAAGCGCTTGTGAGGATGTAAGGAGTCTTAAGGGAGGGGGAAGCGCTTGTGAGGATGTAAGGAGCCTTAAGGGAGGGGGCAGCGCTTGTGAGGATGTAAGGAGCCTTAAGGGAGGGGCAGCGCTTGTGAGGATATAAGGAGCCGTAAGGGAGGGGGAAGCGCTTGTGAAGATGTGAAGGGGCCTTAAGGGAGGGGGCAGCGCTTGTGAGGATGTAAGGGGCCTTAAGGGAAGGGGAAGTGCTTGTTATGATGTAAGGAGCCTAAGGGAGGGGGAAGCGCTTGTGAGGATGTAAGGAGCTTAAAGGGAGGGGGAAGCGCTTGTGAGGATGTGAGGAGCCTTATGGGAGGGGGAAGCGCTTGTGAGGATGTAAGGAGCTTAAAGGGAGGGGGAAGCGCTTGTGAGGAGCCTTAAGGGAGGGGGAAGCGCTTGTGAGGAGCCTTAAGGGAGGGGGAAGCGCTTGTAAGGATGTAAGGAGCCTTAAGGGTGGGGGGTTGTGCTTGTGAGGATGTGAGGAGCCTTAAGGGAGGGGGAAGCGCTTGTGAGGATGTAAGGAGTCTTAAGGGAGGGGAAGCGCTTGTGAGGAGCCTTAAGGGAGGGGGCAAGCGCTTGTGAGGATGTAAGGGGCCTTAAGGGGGGGGGGAAGCCCTTGTGAGGATGTAAGGAGCCTTAAGGGAGGGGGAAGCACTTGTGAGGGGCCTTAAGGGAGGGGAAAGCGCTTGTGAGGATGTAAGGGGCCTTAAGGGAGTGGGAAGCGCTTGAGAGGATGTGAGGAGCCTTAAGGGAGGGGGAAGCGCTTGTGAGGAGGTGAGGAACCTAAATGGAGGGGGAAG